>NC_064851.1:69811606-70111606 GCF_024139225.1 Suncus etruscus | reverse complement strand
AACCAACTTCTGCTTTCGTTGATCTTTCGGATTGTTTTTTTGAGTTTCCACTTCGTTGATTTCTGCTCTCAGCTTTGTTATTTCCTTCTGTCTTCCTGTTCTTGGGTCCTTTTGTTGAGCATTTTCTAGTTCTATTAGCTGTGTCATTAAGCTACTCAGGTAAGCTCCTTCTTCCTTCCTGATGTGTGCTTGCAAAGCTATAAATTTTCCTCTCAGTACTGCTTTTGCTGTGTCCCATAAGTTCTGAGAGTTTGTGTCTTTATTGTCATTTGTTTCCAGGAACCTTTTTATTTCCTCCTTGATTTCATCTCGGACCCACTGGTTATTGAGCATGAGGCTGTTTAACTTCCAGGTGTTAAAGTGTTTCTTCTGAGTCCCTTTGGAGTTCACAAATAATTTCAGAGCCTTGTGGTCAGCGAAGGTAGTCTGCAAAATTTCTATCCTCTTGATCTTATGGAGGTATGTTTTATGTGCCAGCATGTAGTCTATCCTGGAGAATGTCCCATGTACATTGGAGAAGAATGTGTATCCAGGTTTCTGGGGATGGAGTGTCCTATATATATCCACTAGGCCTCTTTCTTCCATTTCTCTCCTCAGGTCTAGTATATTCTTGTTGGGTTTCAGTCTGGTTGACCTGTCCAGTGTTGACAAAGCCGTGTTTAGGTCCCCCACAATTATTGTGTTGTTGTTGATATTATTTTTCAGATTTGTCAGCAGTTGTATTAAATATTTTGCTGGCCCCTCATTCGGTGCATATATGTTTAGGAGAGTGAATTCTTCCTGCTCTACGTACCCCTTGATTAATATAAAATGTCCGTCTTTGTCCCTTACAACCTTCCTGAGTATAAAGTTTGCATTATCTGATATTAGTATGGCCACTCCAGCTTTTTTATGGGTGTTGTTTGCTTGGATAACTTTTCTCCAGCCTTTTATTTTGAGTCTATGTTTGTTCTGACTATTCAGGTGCGTTTCTTGTAGGCAGCAGAAGGTTGGATTGAGTTTTTTGATCCATTTAGCCACTCTGTGTCTCTTAACTGGTGCATTTAGTCCATTGACGTTGAGAGAAAGAATTGTCCTGGGATTTAACGCCATCTTTATTTCAAAATTTGGTGTGTCTTTTGGGTAGTCTTGTCTTAGATTAGGTCTTTCAGTTTTTCTCTTAAGACTGGTTTTGTGTCTGTGAAGTTTCTGAGCTGTTTTTTGTCTGTGAAACCATGTATTCTTCCATCAAACCGGAAAGTGAGTTTTGCTGGGTATAGTATTCTGGGTGAAGCATTCATTTCATTCAGTCTTGTCACAATATCCCACCACTGCTTTCTGGCATTGAGCGTTTCTGGTGACAGGTCTGCTGTAAATCTCAGGGAAGCTTGCTTGAACATGATTTCCCCTTTTGATCTTGCTGTTTTCAGAATTCTGTCTCTATCTGTGGGATTTGTCATTGTGACTAGGATGTGTCTTGGGGTGGTTTTTCTGGGGTCTCTTTTGGTTGGTACTCTTCGGGCATGCAGGATTTGATCACATATATTCTTTAGCTCTGGAAGTTTCTCTTTAATGATGTTCTTGACCATTGATTCTTCCTGGAAATTTTCTTCCTGGGTCTCTGGGACTCCAATGATTCTTAAGTTGTTTCTGTTGATCTTATCATAGACTTCTATTTTCGTCTGTTCCCATTCTTTGACTAATTTTTCCATTGTCTGCTCATTTGCTTTAAGTTTTTTGTCCAATCTCTCCTGCTGTATGGAATTGTTATGTATCTCATCTTCCACAGCACCAAGTCTATTCTCAGCTTCTGATACCCTGTCCCAGAGCTTATCCATTTTGTCATTCACTTCGTTTACTGAGTTTTTCAGGCCTGTTAGTTGACATGTTATTTCAGTTTGGAGTTTTGTCATTTCTGCCTTCATATTTTCTTGGCTCTTATTAGTGTTCTGTTCAACTCGATCCATGGTTTCTTGGAGTCTGTTGAGCACCTTCCATATTGCTAGTCTAAAGTCCTTATCTGAGAGGTTGATTAGTTGTTCAGTCATTATCTGGTCCTCAGAATTGTCATCTTCATTCTCTATGTCTGATGCTGGCCTGCGCTGTTTCCCCATTGTCACATTTGTATTGTGGGTTTTTCTACGTGTTGTAGTGGTATTCATTGTCTATATGATGTAGGCAGCACACTCCTCTGGCTCCTCCCTTTCTGGATGGGCTGACTTGCCTCTAAGGGAGGGGAGTCCTCCGTGGATGAAGCCTCACACTGGGTCAAATCTTAGGCCCGAGCATGTAACAGAGAAGACAGTCCAGAGAGAAATGTTTGCTTCTGTGATATAGCGCCGTTCTTAGTGTGATTTTTCCTTCTTGTTGCAATGGAGTTCTTTCCTTAGAAAGAGTGCACGGCCGCGTAGCGAAGCGGAGCGGCCGTGCTCCTCTGAGCCTCTTTTTGCCCCACTCGCAAGAGTTTCACGCAAGAGGACAGTAGACAGACATAGACAGGTCACACTCACAGTCTTTCACAGCTGAGCCCCACTGGGCCGGTGTACTTTCGCGGATTTTCCCCGCCTGGTGTCACACACAGGGAGCCAGCTTTTGCAAAGGATAGCCGGTTTTTATGCTCTGAAGTCCCTCCCTGAAAATGGCGTCTGGGCGAGCGAGGTTTCTGGAGGCTCTTTTTGCCCCACTCGCAAGAGTTTCACGCAAGAGGACAGTAGACAGACATAGACAGGTCACACTCACAGTCTTTCACAGCTGAGCCCCACTGGGCCGGTGTACTTTCGCGGATTTTCCCCGCCTGGTGTCACACACAGGGAGCCAGCTTTTGCAAAGGATAGCCGGTTTTTATGCTCTGAAGTCCCTCCCTGAAAATGGCGTCTGGGCGAGCGAGGTTTCTGGAGGCTCTTTTTGCCCCACTCGCAAGAGTTTCACGCAAGAGGACAGTAGACAGACATAGACAGGTCACACTCACAGTCTTTCACAGCTGAGCCCCACTGGGCCGGTGTACTTTCGCGGATTTTCCCCGCCTGGTGTCACACACAGGGAGCCAGCTTTTGCAAAGGATAGCCGGTTTTTATGCTCTGAAGTCCCTCCCTGAAAATGGCGTCTGGGCGAGCGAGGTTTCTGGAGGCTCTTTTTTCCCCACTCGCAAGAGTTTCACGCAAGAGGACAGTAGACAGACATAGACAGGTCACACTCACAGTCTTTCACAGCTGAGCCCCACTGGGCCGGTGTACTTTCGCGGATTTTCCCCGCCTGGTGTCACACACAGGGAGCCAGCTTTTGCAAAGGATAGCCGGTTTTTATGCTCTGAAGTCCCTCCCTGAAAATGGCGTCTGGGCGAGCGAGGTTTCTGGAGGCTCTTTTTGCCCCACTCGCAAGAGTTTCACGCAAGAGGACAGTAGACAGACATAGACAGGTCACACTCACAGTCTTTCACAGCTGAGCCCCACTGGGCCGGTGTACTTTCGCGGATTTTCCCCGCCTGGTGTCACACACAGGGAGCCAGCTTTTGCAAAGGATAGCCGGTTTTTATGCTCTGAAGTCCCTCCCTGAAAATGGCGTCTGGGCGAGCGAGGTTTCTGGAGGCTCTTTTTGCCCCACTCGCAAGAGTTTCACGCAAGAGGACAGTAGACAGACATAGACAGGTCACACTCACAGTCTTTCACAGCTGAGCCCCACTGGGCCGGTGTACTTTCGCGGATTTTCCCCGCCTGGTGTCACACACAGGGAGCCAGCTTTTGCAAAGGATAGCCGGTTTTTATGCTCTGAAGTCCCTCCCTGAAAATGGCGTCTGGGCGAGCGAGGTTTCTGGAGGCTCTTTTTGCCCCACTCGCAAGAGTTTCACGCAAGAGGACAGTAGACAGACATAGACAGGTCACACTCACAGTCTTTCACAGCTGAGCCCCAGTGGGGCCGGTGTACTTTCGCGGATTTTCCCCGCCTGGTGTCACACACAGGGAGCCAGCTTTTGCAAAGGATAGCCGGTTTTTATGCTCTGAAGTCCCTCCCTGAAAATGGCGTCTGGGCGAGCGAGGTTTCTGGAGGCTCTTTTTGCCCCACTCGCAAGAGTTTCACGCAAGAGGACAGTAGACAGACATAGACAGGTCACACTCACAGTCTTTCACAGCTGAGGCCCAGTGGGGCCGGTGTACTTTCGCGGATTTTCCCCGCCTGGTGTCACACACAGGGAGCCAGCTTTTGCAAAGGATAGCCGGTTTTTATGCTCTGAAGTCCCTCCCTGAAAATGGCGTCTGGGCGAGCGAGGTTTCTGGAGGCTCTTTTTTCCCCACTCGCAAGAGTTTCACGCAAGAGGACAGTAGACAGACATAGACAGGTCACACTCACAGTCTTTCACAGCTGAGCCCCACTGGGCCGGTGTACTTTCGCGGATTTTCCCCGCCTGGTGTCACACACAGGGAGCCAGCTTTTGCAAAGGATAGCCGGTTTTTATGCTCTGAAGTCCCTCCCTGAAAATGGCGTCTGGGCGAGCGAGGTTTCTGGAGGCTCTTTTTGCCCCACTCGCAAGAGTTTCACGCAAGAGGACAGTAGACAGACATAGACAGGTCACACTCACAGTCTTTCACAGCTGAGCCCCACTGGGCCGGTGTACTTTCGCGGATTTTCCCCGCCTGGTGTCACACACAGGGAGCCAGCTTTTGCAAAGGATAGCCGGTTTTTATGCTCTGAAGTCCCTCCCTGAAAATGGCGTCTGGGCGAGCGAGGTTTCTGGAGGCTCTTTTTGCCCCACTCGCAAGAGTTTCACGCAAGAGGACAGTAGACAGACATAGACAGGTCACACTCACAGTCTTTCACAGCTGAGCCCCACTGGGCCGGTGTACTTTCGCGGATTTTCCCCGCCTGGTGTCACACACAGGGAGCCAGCTTTTGCAAAGGATAGCCGGTTTTTATGCTCTGAAGTCCCTCCCTGAAAATGGCGTCTGGGCGAGCGAGGTTTCTGGAGGCTCTTTTTGCCCCACTCGCAAGAGTTTCACGCAAGAGGACAGTAGACAGACATAGACAGGTCACACTCACAGTCTTTCACAGCTGAGCCCCCACTGGGCCGGTGTACTTTCGCGGATTTTCCCCGCCTGGTGTCACACACAGGGAGCCAGCTTTTGCAAAGGATAGCCGGTTTTTATGCTCTGAAGTCCCTCCCTGAAAATGGCGTCTGGGCGAGCGAGGTTTCTGGAGGCTCTTTTTGCCCCACTCGCAAGAGTTTCACGCAAGAGGACAGTAGACAGACATAGACAGGTCACACTCACAGTCTTTCACAGCTGAGCCCCACTGGGCCGGTGTACTTTCGCGGATTTTCCCCGCCTGGTGTCACACACAGGGAGCCAGCTTTTGCAAAGGATAGCCGGTTTTTATGCTCTCAGCACCCTTTCTTGATAAAAACTGTCAAAAAAAATAAAAGAGTTCTCCTCCTCCTTCATTATTATTAACAAAGTCTTCAGTCAGCTGGCCATATTCAGGAGTTAGCATGCATCTATTGAATAAAGAACTTAAATTGAGCTAGAGAGGATAAGGTTAAAAAATAGAATAGCAATGATAATGTATCAAAAATTTAATTGAAGTAAACAAAAGGGTGGAGTCCCTTATTTATAGAACCAGGAAATATGAGGATTGAGAGGTAAAAAGACACATAGTTTTGAGTAGGATTAGAAAATTAAAGTCATTCATATTTCAATTTCTCTAGGAAGAGGGGAATAATGTTGCCAGATATTACTAAAATCAGGGAAAGAGGTAATAGTTATGGCAACCTGACAACTTATAGGTCATTCAATATTGGGATCATTTATTCATTAAATTTTTGTTAAATTGCAATGCACTTCAAATATGTGAAACAATATTAAGAGCTCTAACATAGTTTTTGTAGTCAAAGATGTTTCTCTAGTACAAAGATGTTGACATTTCTCCACATTTGCATACAATTTCTATGGCATAAACTTTTACCAAAATGTTAACTTTGGAAAAATATCAACAATTTATCTTTTCCTTCCTTCCTTCCTTCCTTCCTTCCTTCCTTCCTTCCTTCCTTCCTTCCTTCCTTCCTTCCTTCCTTCCTTCCTTCCTTCCTTCCTCCCTCCCCCCATCTCTCTTTTGGTTTTTTGGTCACACCCGGCAGCAATCAGGGGTTACTCCTGGCTCTACGCTCAGAAATCGCTCCTGACAGGCTCAGGGGACCATAAGGGATGCTGGGATTTGAACCACCAACCTTCTGCATGAAAGGCAAATGCCTTACCTCCATGCTATCTCTCTGGCCCCCTCTTTAATTTCTTAAAGATAGGTTACATCAATGCCATATAGATTTAGAACATGTATTATAATGTCTCTTTTCATAAAAAACGATATGATATTACTGCATTCTACAACTTTTAAATGTGGCATTTTGTTTTTTAGGTATATCATGTTGATGCATATAGATTATTCATTTTAGCTGTGATAGTTGTATATTGCTTGAATATACCAAAAAGTACTGATCCATGGTCCTGAATAACAATTGGGTTGTTTCTGCTTTCTTGCCATTAAAAAGAATGTTTTGTAATACACTTACCCTACATATGTCCTTGTTCCCATATTCTAAAGTTTTAAAGGGTGTTGTAGAATTTGTAGGGTTTATAGTTTGAAGTTAACATTGTTAAAGTAGTATCAAAGAATATATAAACTTATAATTAAATAGTATGTACATGCTTATGTACATAAGAATGCATGTGGTATGTATGTATGTGCTTATATATAGGTTTTTGGGTCATACCCGGCAGCGCTCAGGAGTTACTCCTGTCTCTATGATCAGAAATAGCTCCTGCCATGCTTGGGGGACCATATGGGCATATGGGATCCTGGGATTTGAACCACTGTTCTTCTGCATGCAAGGCAAATGCCCTACCTCCATGCTATCTCTCTGGCCCCACATGTGGTATATTATTTGTGTGTGTGGAGAGATTTTCACTGTGTGTGTACAGAAATGTGTGCATGTGGAAAAAGAAGGGAAAGAGAGAAACGTTTGTGTGTGTGAGAGAGAGATACAGAGAGAGAGAGAGAGAGAGAGAGAGAGAGAGAGAGAGAGAGAGAGAGAGAGAGAGAGAGAGAGAAATTTTCAGTCCAAGACTTAAAAATGGAAAAAGGTAAAATTTTGAGCAATCTAGTGTTGGGACTTTATTGGTGGTATAGCAGAAAGATAGAGTCAACAGAGTTGAAATATAAAAGGAAACAAATATTGAAATAGAAAAGTAGATGGAAAAAAATGGAGGTTCGGGAAATTGAAATTTTATTTTGATTAAAAATAATAGCCAAATAAGCCAGCAAAGGAATATAAGTACTAGGTGATTTCACTCTTATTTGAATTTTAAATAAACCAAGCAAATGTGTAGATTGAATGAGGTATACAATTTAAAATTTGATGCTTTGAGTTCTGATCTGAGGATCCAGCCTCTGGAGAGAAAAGAAGAACAAAAGTTTTGTAACTTTTCTCATTTTTTTTGTTTTGTTTAAAACAGAAAAGGTGGAAAATGTAAAGTGAATATAGGTAAAAGGCTAGCAAAGGTCCTTCCCCCAACTTCCTGTTTCCCTAATCTCTTTTGGTATTTAAAGCTACACCTGGATTACAGGACCTTCCCAACCTTGGTAGGTGGGGTTTGTGATAATAAAGAACCTCTGCCTGAAGGTGAGGAACTGAGCTTCTCAAAAATTGATAGGGCATTTATCTTGCACGTGGCTGACCCAGGACAGACCTCAGTTCGATCCCCAGCGTCCCATATGGTCCCAAGCCAGGAGGGATTTCTGAGTGCATAGCCAGGAGTAACCCCTGAGTGTCAACGGGCATGGCCCAAAAAATCAAACAAAACAATACAAAACAAAACAAAACAGAAAACCAAACAAACAAAAAACGCAGCACAGAAGAAATTCATGGCTTAGGAGCACAAGCCAGGGAGAGCTCGGAAAAGAAATCATCAGATGGCAGAGAGACTCATGGCAGAGAAAAGCATGAGTAATGAATAAAGTGAGCTGACTCCAATGAATAACTTTTCTGACTGCTGTGTATTATTTCTCCGCCATTACTCTGCTTTATCAGACCCATCCACCTGAGGGATTAGAAACAGTGTATGGGGCAACCTCACCCAATCATGGACTCTATATTTTATATTTTTATTCTACACAAATGCACAAACTAAAAGCACCTCAGACTGACAGCTTAATGGTAGCTCTTAGAGGGAAAGATGGTATATAGGGAAAAAAGGCTAATAGCATCAATTTTAGAATAATATATAGTGCCAGAACTTTGATGTGGGTGCTGAAGTATGGTATGTACATTTATGTCAGTGTGAAGCTATACTGCAGTAGCAGATAGTCTGGTAATTCAATGATGCATTTTTGGTCAGGGATAGGATTTTGCAACACTCAGCAGTATTCAAGACCTATTCCCAGCTCTGTTTGCCTCAGGACAAACTTCTGGTAGAAGACACAGGACCAACACTGAAGTGGATTTGTTACTAAGGATCAAACCACGATTGGCCATGTACACACCAAGAACTTTATCTTAAACTATTATCTTTGTCCCTATCAATGATACATTATTTTAAATTATTTTTTAAAACATATAATTAGGGGGCTGGAGAGATAGCACAGCATTAGGGAATTTACCTTGTAGGTGGCTGACCCAGGATGAACCTGGGTTCCATCCCCAAGGATCCATAAGGTCCCCCAAGCCAGGAGCAATTTCTAAAACTAGGATAAGTAAAATGCTGATATTTAACTCTACAACATTTTGACTCTACAATATTTTATGTTAATTATAAGGTGCAAGTAAAGTTTACATAGCAGAAATAAAGTGGAGATGAATGACATTGTACCAGACATTAAAAAATTAAGATGACTGGGTTCTACACTTGCCATTAAATTATTCAGGATAATTGTACTGAAGTCACACAGATGAAGTCAAGCATTTTGAAGGGTTCCTTTCTGCCAGGTAGCAGATGGAATGTAGACCCTGAAAGCTCAGTGTGTGATCTTTTCTGAGAGAAGTTGGGAGCAGTCTTTTTTTTTATTTGGCAGGGATATGACTTTGGAATAAAGAGTGCTTGGAATTAAGACGAAGGTGTTAAAGATGCAACGGTTCCTGCATATGCTCAATCTGATAAATGGTCAGGGCTGAGCCAGAGCAGATGGCAAGGAAGACAGAACGGCAAATAACAATTCATGTCACATTTTACTCCATAATTTGATATTTGGGGATCTGTTGAGATCAGTTGCTCAGTTGGGATCTCCATTACACCTTTCTATGCTTGTGAAAGCTCCTTACCAAGAAACTTATGAGGCTACTAGTGAAAAAAATTGAGAAAAAAGGAACAAATTTGAATAGAGTTCTCCTAAATGGCTGTCTTGTTTATTAATCTATACAAAACTTTTTTCCTAGTTTAGAATGATGGTCAAGATACTGTGCTATTTGTCCCTTAGTGTTTGAAAACGGAATGTACCAGGCAGTTTGGCAAACTGAACAGCTCAAATACATCATGGTTACAAAGCAACAAGAAGAGGTTGGAGAGATGGTGAAATGGGGAAGGTGTTTTCCTGGCATGCAGCAATCCTGGTTTGAGGCCTGTTTAGACTTCCAAGCTCCAGTAGCAATATATCTGAACACAGAGCAGGAGAAAGTCTGGGCAGTGCTGGGTGTTGCCCCAAGACAAAATGATAACCAAACCAAAGATAAAAATGGGTAGACAAAAAGAAAATAAGGAAATGAAAAGGCTTCTAATCTCTAAATATTTGTTCCAAGAAATCTTATGTCAATATTCCTTGAATTTTAGCTCTAACATTCTTGCCAGTTTTATATTGTCCTTGAAATTTTTATCTCTCAGTCAAGGTCAGTGGTGTTACACGCTGCATCTTTAAAGATGTCTCTACAACAGATTTTTTTTTTTTATGGTCGGTGGGTTATACCCAATGGTTCTTAGGGTTTACTACTGGCTTTCTGCCTGGGATCACACTTAATGATGCTCAGGAAACAATATGGAGTGCTGGAGATTAAATCTTGTTTGGCCAAGATGCCTTTTAACAGATGAACAGCTAAAGAAACTATGGTACATATACACAATGGAATATTATGCAGCTGTCAGGAAAGATGATGTCATGAGATTTTTCTATACATGGATGTACATGGAATATAATTATGCTGACTGAAATAAGTCAGAGGAAGAGAGATAGACACAGAATATTTTCATTCATCTATGGGTTTTAAGAAAAATAAAAGACAACTTTGCAATAATTCTCAGAGACAAAGAGATTAGGGCTGGAAAGTCCTCATGATATGAAGCTCACCACAAGAGTGGTGAATGCAGTTAGAGAAATAACTACACAGACAACTATCATAACAATGTGAATGAATGAAGGAAGTAGAAAGTCTTTCTTAAATACAGGTGGGGGTGGGAGTGAGGAGGAGGGAGATTTGGGACACTGATGATGGGAATGTTGCACTGGTGAAGGTGAATCATCTTTATATGACTGAAACTCAACTACAATTATATTTGTAATCAAGGTGTTTAAATAAAGATATTAAAATAAAAAAGACTTAAAAATCTTGGTTGGCCAAATGCAAGGCAAATGCACTATCTACTGTATTATTGCTCCAACTCCAACAGTAGGATTTTTTTATAATAAGGCCAGTTAATATTTGGCTGCTTCTTGTAGGAAAATGAATTAAAATAAAAACGATTGTTATGAACCCAGGTGAAGACACTAGCATATTTTATTAATTAAATTTCCAAGAGACCAGATTGATTTCTCAATTGGTTGCTTGGCTAGAAACTAAATCTATTTTTTTGTTTGATGGAAATATGTTTTGCTTAAGCACTCTGAATTTATCTCTACTGTTTCCATTCAAGAAAGAAATATAAATTTAATTTAATTTTAATAAAGGACCATATGTATTTTCTTACAATAGTGTAGGCATATCTATATTCATCTATATCTATATTTTTACTATTGCCTAGATTGGTAATAATACAAATTATAAAATTTTCTTCCTTCCTTCCTTCCTTCCTTCCTTCCTTCCTTCCTTCCTTCCTTCCTTCCTTCCTTCCTTCCTTCCTTCCTTCCTTCCTTCCTTCCTATATGTATTTTCTTACATTAGTGTAGCCATATCTATATTCATCTATATCTATATTTTTACTATTGCCCTAGATTGGTAATAATACAAATTATAAAATTTTCTTCTTTTTTCCTTTCTTTCTTCTTTCCTTCCTTCCCTCCTTCCTTCCTTCCTTTACTTTCTCACTTTTTTTCCTTTTCTTTCATTTTTCATTCTCCTTATTTTATTCCTTCCTTCCTTCTTTCTTCTTTCTTTCTTTCTTTCTTTCTTTCTCTCTCTCTTTCTTTCTCTCTTTCTCTCTCTTTCTCTCTCTTTCTTTCTTTCTTTCTTCTTTCTTTCTTTCTTTTCTTTCTTTCTTTCTTTCTTTCTTTCTTTCTTTCTTCTTTCTTTCTTTCTTTCTTTTCTTCTTTCTTTCTTTCTTTCTTTCTTTCTTTCTTTCTTTCTTTCTTCTTTCTCTTTCTTTCTTTCTCTCTTTCTTTCTCTCTTTCTCTTTTCTTTCTTTCTCTTTCTTTCTCTCTTTCTTCTCTTCTCTTCTTTCTTTCTTTCTTTCTTTCTTTCTTTCTTTCTTTCTTTCTTTCTTTCTTTCTTCTTTCTTCTTCTCTTTCTTTCTTTCTCTTTCTTTCTTTCTTTCTTTCTTTCTTTCTTTCTTTCTTTCTTTCTTTCTTTCTTTCTTTCTTTCTTTCTTTCTTTCTTTCTTTCTTTCTTCTCTTTCTTTCTTTCTTCTCTTTCTTTCTTTCTTTCTTTCTTTCTTTCTTTCTTTCTTTTCTTTCTTTCTTTCTTTCTTTCTTTCTTTCTTTCTTTCTTTCTTTCTTTCTTTCTTTCTTTCTTTCTTTCTTTCTTTCTTTCTTTCTTTCTTTCTTTCTTTCTTTCTTTCTTTCTCTCTTTCTTTCTTTCTCTCTTTCTTTCTCTCTCTCCCTCCCTCCCTCCCTTCCTCCCTCCCTCCCTCCCTTCCTCCCTCCCTCCCTCCCTTCCTCCCTCCCTCCCTCCTCTCCTTCTTCTTCCTTCCTTCCTTCCTTCCTTCTCTCCTTCCTTCCTTCCTTCCTTCCTTCCTTCCTTCCTTCCTTCCTTCCTTCCTTCCTCCCTCCCTCCCTTCCTCCCTCCCTCCCTCCCTCCCTCCCTCCCTCCCTCCCTTCCTTCCTTCCTTCCTTCCTTCCTTCCTTCCTTCCTTCCTTCCTTCCTTCCTTCCTTCCTTCCTTCCTTCCTCTTTCTTGGTTATTAAAGGTCAAGTCTGCCTGCAGTCTGGCAGCATATGTTCTGAAATTAGAATGACACAAAGATGTTTTGTTTTTATTTCGGCACTGTGATTATTGTTTGGTTGTTGTCTTTATTGCTGTGGTGCTTTTTTTTTGTTTGATTGTTTGATTATTTTTGTATTATTGTTATATTTTTCTTCCTTTTTCCCTTTCTTCACTTAAATCAATATTTATAGCCTCAAGGACTCCTTCCATTTTTTGCCTGTTTGATTTTTGCCCCCCCACTTTTTTTCTTTCCTTCAAACAGGACCACATAACTTGAACCATCTTTTTTTGCCTCACAAAATTGAGGGGGAAATAATGGAGGGTACTAAGACCAAACAGTTATGAACATTGAGTAGAAATAAAAAATGATCAGACTTAAACACCAAATCCAAAGCCAATGACAACATAATTAATAGCCAATCTACAACAAACTAGACACTGAGGGGACCACTTATACTAGCAGCCTGTGGGGCAAAGGAGTGGGAGATATGGGATGCATACTGGGAACAGGGGTGGAGGGAGGACAACATTGGTAGTGGGAATGCCCTTGAATCAATGTCAGTATGAACCTAAAATATTACTGTGAATGATTTGTAATCCATTTTGGTCAAAATAAAAATTATTATTAAAAAAAGAATGACACTAGAAGATTAGCCTGCCCCCTGTACAGGGACAATACCCAAATTAGTGAATCATATTTTTTTAATTTTATTTTACTTTATTTATTTTATTTTATTAACACCTTGATTACATACATGATTGTGTTTGGGTTTCAGTCATGTAAAGAACACCACCCATCACCAGTGCAACATTCCCATCACCAATGTCCCAAGTCTCCCCCCTCCCCACCCGACCCCCACCTATACTCTAAACAGGTGCTCCATTTCCCTCATACATTCTCATTATTAGGACAGTTCAAAATGTAGTTATTTCTCTAACTAAACTCATCACTCTTGTGAATCATATTTTCTAAAGCTAAAAGTTTTCATTACAAGAAAACATTTTTTCCTACCAATGTATAGTGATGAATGTTAAGCAGACTTTTGTGGTAAGCATTCAGCAATATATACCCACTAAAATTCATTGGGTTCCAGGACAGGTTTTAGTTAGATCCCCGTGGTCCCATATGGTCCCCTAAGCCAGGAGCAATTTCTGAGTGCATAGCCTGGAGTAACTCCTGAGCATCACTGGGTGTGGCCCCCAAACCAAACAAAAAACAAACAAACAAACAAAAACACTGTATCTGAAACTGATATAATGTTACATGTTAATTGTACCTTAGTGAAAGTCACTTATCAATTATGTATCAATGAATATACCACAGTTTGGTATAAAGAAAATAGAAACCTCTGTTGAGCAATGTAGTAGTTTGCTTTTACTTATGGGCATTCATTATTTTATAATTAATGGTCCTTGTCTTGTTTATTGAGTTTCTAGGAAGATAAAGCACCTACTTTGCTTGTTATTTAGACCTTTTTTTGGGTATTTTTATTAACACATTTCTAATATTCTTCAAGTCCAAATGGGGTACAAATAAATAGCAGTAGGTTTCATTTTCTGAAATTTTGTACCCCAGGATTACTTTGTTATACCAATTCTATTCTGGGGAAATGAATAGTTAATTTTTTTCTAGAATCTCTTTCTACTAATAGAGTAGTACACTTTGACTTAATAAATTGTAAAACTATATAGTGTCTCCAGAAGCAGACCTGAATTCTTTATTATGAGAATAATCCTTTCTTGCTTTTACTTTTTATTATGTTTGCTACTGAGAGATTGAGTTTGCTGTACTTTGCATAGATTTCACTCACACTGGTTCTGATACTGGTTAAACCATCAGCATCCAACAATTTTTGCATAACAACAGCAGCCAGTTTACATTTGCTTTTGCCTCTAAGGTCCCTCTTATTGACTACTTTTCGAGACCTCTGGATTATTTTGGAGGGAAAGGAATGTGGCTGAATATGGGTATTTTGTATCACTGAGAAATAAGTTGCAAAGTTGTTCATGATTGAGTTCCAATTATACAATGTCCAACACCTATTCTATTATCACTGTACATTTCCTGCCACCAATGTGTCTAGTTTGCTTCCTGTCCTCATCCCACTTTTGAGGGTGTTGAAGATATGCACTATATCAGAATTAAGCATAATTTTGAGAGTCACCAGATTTCTCTAAAGCTGACCTTGTGATAGAAGAGGTGAGAACTAGGGAAAGTAGTTTTCTTAAGCATTTGAGTTAAACATGAAACTTTATAAACTGTGACATGTCCTGTTGTACTTTTTGTCCTGGGCTTATAAAGAAATTATTCTCCAAATTTTTCTAGTTATTTTTCTGTCATTTTTAAATTTACTTTAAAATATTTTATTAAATATTCTATTAAAATACTTTTTAGGGCAATATTTCTGGCTAACAAACCAATTTTCTTAGCATTGTGAAAAAATATATCTATGAAGAATTAATATCAGTGCTCAAGGTTAAGAAAAAAGGAAGTTGTCTTTTTTCATCTCTTTGATAATGAGAGAAGTTTGACATAAAGACTCAGATATTTGACTTCAAATCATCCTTATAAGTTGTTAATAACTAAATATTAGCAAATGGAAACATATAAAATGCATTTTCAATCAAATAGATCTTGTCTCTAAATTAAGAATATTTAAAAAAAATACACAAGTTTAAATAGCTGGAAACAAGTCAAGATGTTTGAAGAACTATTTTTTCTACTGTTGATTATGCTTATTAGACCTTCTTTCACCTTCTCTGTTTATTTCTTATAAATAACATATAAGCAATGAAAATGTTACCAGCGACTGTTCACTAAGTGATTTTTGCATAGTGGGGAGGAAAACGGTGGCAGCTTGAGAAGAATATCTGCTATTTTCTCTCTATCCATCTCTGTCACCTCTAGTAAGTATATGGAAGATTTAAAGAGACTGGGAAATTTAAGGGGGCTAAAAGTCTACCATGAGCTCCTGCCTGGCAGAAACAAACATTCACCATCCCTACAATGTAGGTGTCAAACTGAGCCTGATGTTCTCTTGTCTTATATGGCCTGGCAGATAACTCCTGCCACCCAACTTTCACAGGAAGCCACAAATTCAGACTGGAACAAGGAATTGCTTTTCAAAAGAAAGGAAAGTCAGTTCTAAAAATTGCTCAGGCTTTTTGGGTATGTCACCTTTTACACATAGAAAAGTATTTCAGGAGGAGTGAAATAGTGAAATAAAACAGCTTTGGTTGTGAAGTATAGAGAAGGAAGATAAGATACATCCTTGCTAGACAACGTAGACTTTTCTGGCATAAAGAAAACTGAGAGTAAATATCTTAGGCAGAGATGTGATCCATCTCCTCAAATGGGGAGGCACACACTATCTTAAGTACATGTTTCCAGAGAGCAGGTGATATGTTGAACACAACAATTATTTTGCAGCCTTGGTGTGTACAAGCATAGGCTTGCAACACATGTATTCTCTTCCTCTGTAAGCTTATATTTTCCTTTCATAAACTTTTTTCCTTCCTCTTCTACCATACCCCATTCTATTGCTAGTGTGGTTTTTAAGGTTGAGAGCTGGTAGCATTTGCTGTTGTCCTTTCGTGACCTTATCACAACTCTTTGTTCCTGTTGGAACTTCTCTCCATAGGGGATCCATCTTTCTTTGCTCCTATACTGGGGTCAATTAAAATCTAATCAAGATCTCTGTTTCTGTGTCCACAAGTAGATCCAATAATGTGTTTAGCAGTTTTAAAGCGAGTGACAGAGAGACTTGTTAAAATACTATTCGTGGTCTTACTATATGCTAAGAATTTATTGCCAAGTGCCACTCCAGCCTACTTTAGAAAGAACTAATGAGAATTATAAAAAATTTGTTTTGCATGAAACAGAAAAATAAACAAAAGAAACAAGTGGTTGGTGGTGTTCTGGTGATGTGACTGGATTTTTAAAAATTGAAACACCTTGATTTACAAAGTTGTTATAATACAGTTACCTCAAGTATTTCAACATAAATTTCACCATCAATATGATCTTTCCTCCACCAATGTCTCCATTTTAATACCTATCCTCAAGCCTGCCCCTAGCAGGCACCAAAAAATATTTCAATTTGTTTGTTGCAACAAAGAGGCAAATTGAATGATCAGAATATAGATCAATAAAAGTCAATTTGTGATAGTTGTCATATCTCACAGTGGTGTTACTAAAGTCATAATCTGAGTATTTAGTGAACTGGTTGGTGATAGCAGAGCCTTCTGTGCTTTTGCTCACTGGGCTTCTCTACAACTTTCCCATCAAATCTGTTGTGCTCCTACTGGGCTGTCAGCACCGTGAAATTTAGAGGTTGAGACTGCGCACTCCAGGAGCTATGGAGCTAGGTTGTTTGTATGTCAGAGGATGTTGGGTGTGGGGTTTGCAGGGGCTATCTGACAAAAAGAGAAATTTTCCCATCCCTATTTTCCTAGAAGACCACAGAGTTTTTAGTTTGGAGATTGATCTACCTGGGATGATTTGGTGGCTTGATCTGCCATAACGTTTTAAGCACTCCTCCATTTCTTGGTTTCTAAATCCACTGACTAATTTGTCTTTGTTTCATGTAAGAGAAAAAGGACTTTTTAAAAATTTAGATAAATTCTCTAGAAAAGAAGATGATAATTTGCTTTCTCAGTGATTTGACTTCAGAAAAAAATAGTTTCACTTTACAGGTGGGATACACCAACAGAGATGAGGTATAACCTGAAAAAAAACCTTAATAATGTGAATATAATATGTGAATACATAAATATATTCTATATATATAGAATATAGCAGTTTGTAATTCTACTATTTTGTGGATGCAAAATAAATCCCCATTTGCTGCTACCCAAATTGTCAAAAAAGCCTTTGTTATTTTTTAAAATTGAGTAATCTCTACACATGAACTAATATATTAAATGCTAGAAACAGTTAACGGTGAGCAGAACATTCTCTTTATTTTGTTTACCTTATAGTGAATAGGAACGTTATTAGAATAATCTCAGGAACTCTAAACGTTAGTCAATATAGGTTGGTTTACAACAATTTTACCCTTTTCTGCATCAAACACTTTTTGGTCTACAGGAACATACTTTTTAAAATTTTGTTTTAGAGCCATATCTGGCAGAGCTCCTAGCTGTTATGGCCCTATGCTCAGGGGTAATGACTGCTATACCTTGAGGAAATTTAATCTGGTTGGTGGTGTTGCCCTCCCCCAAAGCCAAATGATAATCTCACCTGGATGATGAGACCCTCCTACAGCTGGGAGAGGTCTGTGGTTGGTAATTAAGGGTTGCCTGGGAGAAGGGAAGGGAGGAGAGAGGATATATAGCTAGGATGGATGCAGTGGAGCTGCAGAGAGGCTGTTTAGTTTAGAGGCCATGTGAAAAAAGCACATGGCCATTAGGGCCTTGTAATAAAGCTGGATGTCTCCTGAAACTTCATTTGACTGCTTGTGGATCATTTCCTTTCTGTAACCCTGATACTTACAGATCAGCTGGCTGAAGGGGCTGCAGGTGCCCAGTGGAGCAAAGAAAGGCCTCACCACCATCCATCCACACTACTAGAACTCTATAATTAATAATTAATAAACCGGTGACATGTAATACAGGAGCCCTATCTGCTGTACTATCTCTCAGGCCCCAATTCTCTACTTTTAAAAAGATACATATATAGTGTCACTACCTTCCTCATCTGGAGTAGCAAGCAAATAAAAACTTATGAGTAACTGAAAAACTTATCTACTTAATCTTCATATCCTGGGTGAGTAATAAGCAAGGAAGATGCTGAGAACCCACTGAAAGACATTTTCCTGTGTTTATTTTTTTGTTTGGGCCACATCTGAACTATGCTCAGGGTTATTCCTGGATCTATGCTAATAAATAACTCCTGCTGGAGCATAGGGTCCGTATTTAGTCTCAAGAATTGAACTTAAGTCAGCTGCATGCAAGGTAAATGCCTCATCCACCATATAATTTCTTTGGCCTCCGCCAGACTTTGTTTACATAGTAATATGTAAAATTAAAGGTGAAACCATTTACTGCACAAATAATTTATTCAGTGCTTTGTTTGACATTGTAAACAAAAACAAAAAAATAAAAAAATGCCACTGTAAAGATTCATCATCTATATTTAAGACATAAAAGTCCTAAGCAACATTTATTGAATACTTACCTTATGGAAGATCATATGTATTATTTCAAGGTAAAATAGTCACTATGAAAAAATTTAACATTAAAATATTTGATTTTTGTTGGTATGGGGTGCTACACCTAGTGGTTCTTAGGGATTAATTATCCTTTGCATTGATCAAGGTATCTATATACCTACAAGAAGAAATTTGCAGAAACAATCTATGATGGAGTATATAAGCAGGCTCTATCTCTGCTTCTTTGAAAAACCATCGTGAGAGCAGATGTAACTTCTGCATAGAGAAGTATACTGAAAGGCAGAGTGTGAGAAATGATTTAAGAAAGGAAAATTGAATTGCCCTGGAGGTTCTAGCATAAGAAAATATCTTTCTCCTTTGACAACTGAACAGAGGTTGCATCTGAGCTAGACCATAAAGAGTAGGTATGCAGACTTAGTATGTGCACAAAGAAATGAAGCTAGAGAATAACTTCATAATCATGGGGAATATAAAAATGAGTTTTGGGGTAGGAATATTATGCCAAGGAAATGATGGCTAAACTGAGAGATTGGAAAAAGGAGTGAAATCCTCCAAAGTGCCAGATACAAAGTTTGAGTTTAATTTGACTTGTTATAGATTCACTGAAGATTAAAGATTCTGTCATGGATTCTGATGAGAAAATGATGAGCTATGATTATAACATATATAACATGTATGTATAAAACATTTTTGATTGGGGCCAGAGCAGTGGCACAGTGGTAGGCATTTGTCTTGCACAAGTTGACCTAGGACAGACCTCAATTTAATCCCCTGGCATCCCATATGGTACCCCATGCCAGGAGCGATTTCTGAGCGCAGCCAGGAGTAACCCCTGAGTGTCACAGTGTGTTGCCCAACCTTCCTCCCAATCCTTGATTATTTTATAGCACATGTCACCATTGGTATCATGGTCTGGGAACACTCTGGCCTTGAGATGCAATGCTATAGATGCTATCAGTGCCAGTGCTCTAGTGCATGTGTTACCAGGGTTAAAACTTGGGGCCTTACTTGCTTTTAAATTATGGTTCCTAAACAAAATTGATATTTTTATTGAGGAAGAAACTAGTGATAGGAGCTCGGTTTGGTAAATTATGTAAATCGGGGAGAGAGTTGATTTGGTGGCAACAGTGGTGAAGAAGATAAAGGTGAGGGGTAAAGGAATAGGCATTCTCAGAGCTGCCAAGATTAAGGAAGAAGGCAGTCAAGAATGGTACAAAGATATATATATCTGTGGGGAATGATAATTTTAGTTTTGGTTAGCAGAATGATCAACATTTTATTTCTTTTAGTAAGAAAATAATATATGTTTTCAATATGAAAAACAGAATAGATAACTTTATCTTCCTTATGTTTCTCTAATGGAAGAAAGAGCCAAAAATAATTCCACATAAAGCACTGTGGGTGATGTCATGATATGGTTACTTAAGAGATACCAAGAAATCAAGCACAATTGCATTTTTATGGATACTTCCCTGAACCAGCTGGCCCCTCTCTATACTTTAGTTTTGGGTTTTATTTTTCCTTTTCTCTCACCAGCAAGTCCCAGAGAGTAGGGCTGTCAGTATAACTTCAGTTGTGGGAATGGTACTTCGTTCTTGTAAGGTGAATACTTTCAACACTGAACCATCATCTGTGACCTGATTTTTAGTTTTAAAGCCTCTTCCAGAAACTCATCTAAGTGATTCTGACTATTCTTGCCATGAAATCATTATTACTATTTATTATTATTATTACTTAGTTTTAGTGCTATACCCCCTAAGGGATCTCAGTGGCTATTATTTGACCAGGAATCAGGATGCATTGTGGTGTGATGATCAAATCTGATCAAATTCAAAGCACATGTTCTAGTTCTGGCCCTAAAATCTCATAATGCACCCTAAACTATTTTTTATTTTATACCTTTCACATATATGTGTACATATGTAAACAAACTTATATACATATATGAATACATACTTAGATCATGTAACTTTATACTGTGATTTTTAGAGTTGGAACTTTATTTTAATAGAAAATTGAAAAGCTACCATTGAAGTTCAAAATGTAATATGTACTGGCATTTTATAGAATATATAAATACTAAGTGTAGATATATAAACCATAGAAATTTCTGTAACTCTAGCTAAAGAGGTATATTATTAGAGCTTTCTTGCAAATTGGTACAAATCATGTGAGTATTTACAGATAAACTAACGATGGAAAATGAAAAAATAATTCATTATGTCCATGAGCATGTTTATCTAAATATATTCTTTGGTATTTGCTCTCTTTTCACCTAATTGCAGGCAAAGTATTCAGATAATTGGCAAAATTAAATTAATCTAGTATATGAATGACCTTTCACTCTTTTTAATTCTCTTCAAAGTGAGTAGATAAAAGATGAAATTCTCCAATGTCAACCCTGACATAGGTTGAGACAAGGTAAAGTTCTTCACCTGGTGATAGAAGAAGCTTTAGAGGCTGAGGAATTATTTCAGGATATTGCAAAGTTCATGTACACTAGTATTACTGTCACATATGAGTATTGATAAGCTCCAAATGTTGCAGTTACTAAAACATGTAAAGTATCTCTTGAGATCCTGGAGTGATAGCACAGTGGGTGGGGCGTTTGCCTTGCATGTAGCATACAGGGAAGGGATCCCAGTTCAAACTCTGGTGTCTCATATGGTCCCGAGACTGCCAGGAGATATTTCTGACTGCAGAGCCAGGAGCAACCCCTGAGTACTGCCAGGTGTGGCCCAGCCCCCACCTGCAAAACATCTCTTGGAAAAGATTCACACAGAAACTATATTATGCCACTTAAGGTGCATTACTATCAGACTTTGGGCAGCATGATATAGTTTTTGTGTCAGTAGCTGTTGGAACTGATGCCAAAGTATTCTACAAAAGCTTGCATCTCACACCAGCAGTAAAAAGATGTCCCCTTTCTTTTTTTTTATTATAAATTATCTTTATTTAAACACCGTGATTACAAATATAATTGTAGTTGTATGATTACAGTCATGTAAAGAATACCCCCCTTCACCAGTGCAGGATTCCCACCACCAATTTCCCGGATCTACCTACTCCCCACTCCACCCACACCTGTACTTGAGACAGGCTTTCTTTTTCCCTCATTCATTCACATTGTTATGATAGTTTTCAGTGTAGTTTTTTCTCTAACTGCACTTATCACTCTATGTGGTGAGTTTCATGTCATGAGCTGCATGTACATGGGAAGATGGGGGGAAATAAGAGTTGGGACTGAGGCAGTAAAATATTAGAAATGAGGGGCCGGGCGGTGGCGCTAAAGGTAAGGTGCCTGCCTTGCCTGCGCTAGCCTAGGACGGAGCCTAGGACGGACAGTGGTTCGATCCCCCGGCGTCCCATATGGTCCCTAAGCCAGGAGCGACTTCTGAGCGCATAGCCAGGAGTAACCCCTGAGCGTCATCGGGTGTGACCCAAAAGCCAAAAAAAAAAAAAATTAGAAATGAGATTTGTAGGGCAGTATCAAGGTCACAATACAAGATGGATGTTATGGATATATAAAATATATGCATACAATACTATAAATAGGAAAACAAGGAGAAAAAAAAATTCCAGTGACTGTCCCAACATAAACCAGTGCTAGAAACGGCCTGCCCTCCTTTGCGCTTTGCATTCCCATTAGTGTAGGGAGAGGTAGGGGGAAGCCTGAGGACCACTAAGAGTCCACCTGAACCCACTTCTGGCCATCTGAGCTGGCACCCAGGGAAGGCCTGGAGTCAGGGGAAAAAGCAAGGACGGCTGGGGGCCTGCCAAGCCTCCCACCACTCCCCAGGCCAGGGAGAAGGGCTCCGGTATGGGGCCTCCCCAAACCCCATACCTGGCAAGAGCTGGTCTCCAGAATCAAGGAGAAAACTGGAAGCCAGATGTCTGCCCGCCCTCCACCCCATGCACCTCCCCCCTGGAGTACGGAGGGAAGGGGGACGCCTGAGGACCACTAAGAGACCACCTGAACCCACTTCTGGCCATCTGAGCTGACCCAGGGAAGGCCTGGAGTCAGGGGAAAAAGACAAGGGCGGCTGGGGGCCTGCCAAGCCTCCCAGCACTCCCCAGGCTAGAGAGAAGGGATCCGGTATGGGGCCAAGATGTCCCCTTTCATCTACATATTGTCAGTCTTCTTAAAGTTTTGCTAAAATTGGGGTGTAAAATAGTGTCTTGTGGATTTAATTTGAGGAAATTAAAGTTGTATGTATTATTTGTATAAAATAGAGGCAATATGTTATTATATTTGCTTCTTTATATTGGTGATTGAGAATGTCTTACTTGTGAGAAGCCTCTTTAAGACTTGATTATTTTCTGTTAGAATCTCTATTTTTTACTATATGAGGTTTTCATTTGTTTTTTGCAATGACTTTTTTTTTTAGTATTTGATTTCATGTATTCTTATTGGCTGTGTCAGTTGCAAAAGCTTTTCCAAGTTTACTTTATCACACTATAATTGTGAACAAATAAATTATAGAAAAATAAGGTTTTTTGGGTGGCGGGGGACGGGCCCATTTGTTCTCAAGGGTATACTCCTGGCTCTGCACCCAGGGTGCAGGGTGCACGTCTGGTAAGTTTAGGGACAAGAGTGCTAGTAATTAAATCCTGATTGGTCGCCTGGAGGTCAAATGGCCTGTCCTCTGTACTATTTCTAATCCCCAGAAATGAATTTTTAAAACCTTATAAAGTCATCTTTATGATTTTCACATTTTGGAGGACGTGGGTGCTCCCAAGCAGTGCTCAGGAACCCAGGGTAGGTAGGTAAGTGATTCTCTACCACCTGGGCTGGTGGCTCAGTGAGAGACTGGAGGAAGTTTTGCTTAAGTTCTGTGTTGCTGAAGTTACTCAAACCATCCTAGCCAGGGCTGCACTGCAAATCCTTGGGGAACCATGTGGTATTGGGGACTGGCCATGTGCAGAGAATCCTTTAACCACTCTGGTTTTTATTCTTATGATTTATATTTATTTATTTTATTTGATTGAGGTGCCACACTCAGCTTGTTCAGAGTTTTCCCCTGGCTCTCTGCTCAGGAATCACTCGATAGGATTCGGGAGACCATATAAGGTGCCAGGTCAGTTGAGTGCAAGACTCAACATGCTCTACAGTCTCTCTAGCCACTCCTTTTTAAATTTTTGAATCTTAAAACATTTGTTCTTCAAGTCATAGATGTATCAAAACAATTGACATCCACACTTAACATTTAGAACCCTGGAATAAGTGTTATACACTCTTTTTCCTCATTCTGGACTTTTGTTATTTGTTGCCAGATATCAAACCTTAGAACTCAATACATAATTAGTATATGCTCTGCCATTGGGGTCTATAGATCTTTTTATACTCACGAAGTAGATGTTCAATAGTTCCAATGCCATCTTGTTGTTACGCTAGACTATAACGGATTGACCTAAACAAGGCAATTATACCAATCAAAGATAGATACCAACTTTTCATCCTAGACTAGAGTGGCAAACTCAATGTCAAAACACAACTCTCTGACTTTCTGAAAGTACCGTCAGTATTTTGAATATTTAAAAGTGTTACGTTAATTTTGTATTTGAAGCCATGTTCTCAAATTATGTAGGAGTTTAGTACCCACTAGGTCATAAATACACTTTTCTTATCTGGAACAAAAGGCTTTGTGTCATTGTGAGATAAAGGAACTAATGTGTCGAACACCATGAGAAAATCATTTGGAGATTTAAACTTCAGCAAGACACCAATGTGACTAGGAGCAGCTTCTCTTATAACCGTTTCAGATTTTACATCGTTTCTGGCATTAGTGACTCACTATTTCAGCAAATCCAATTTCAAGGGGTCTCATTTTATATACTAAGATTCTTGCCATACATAAAGTAAAAAGAAATGTGTTCACAAAAATCTAGAATTTAAGGTTTTCCTTTTGCCTATAATACCTGTTACGAAGAAATTCTAAATCCTTGGACCTAAAGGACATTAGAGAAACTTTTAAAATCTCAATGGAAAAATTAATAAAGTTATTTTCTCAGTATAAATTTTGCAGTTAAAAATCACAGCTACCTTAAAATATTTATGCTTGGAATAAAAATGATCCAAATTATATTAATCAATACACACTAGTATAACCTAATTGAATTAAAATGAAGTTATTCTAAACATGTCCCCTGTTATTCTCCTATTTTGTTTCTCTAAAATTTAGTGATAAAATTTTATTACTTTAATAATCTGAATCTATGAATATCTAGGACAATTTGGTATGAAGTTAATGATTCTATTACCAACATGGATTTAAGGTAATATGGATATTAAAACAAGTTGATACAGTACACTTGTTATTTTCTTAGGCATTTAAAATGAGAACTACAGATAGGAATATAGTCTGATTGGATATGTACAGAATAGTAAATATTTAACTGTGTCAAAATAAAAAGAGGTAATGTAGTTAGGATTTATTTTGGATGATAACCATCTGGGTCATTGTCCTATCTTTGAACTGAAAACACACCTGCTTTCTTTTGCATCCTTTGCCAGAATATATCTAACGCTTTGAACTGGGATTTAAAGGACAATCAGTACAGATTACTATAGAATCTCATTTATATGACACCATGGGTGTTCTGGGAAGAACCTGAGAAACCTATGCAATAGATTGCAGACCTATAGGACTTCCATATTAGGTTTGTTCTTGGCTCTAGGAATGATATGGGACCCTATTCTTAATCCCTCTTGATGGAGAGGTACCTCTTGCAACAAAATTCAAATGCATTATTTTGGCTATTCAGTCTTTCCAGCTGCCACATGTCTTATTTTATGTCAGGCAAGCAGCTGGTTACAGCTGCCTAGTGATGGTTTTATCCTTTGGTGCTTCATGAAACTTAGATCATGGGTGATAGGTGTGCCCCTAATGATGCTGATGAGAGAACGCGAACTGCCTTGAAACTCTGAAAGCACTGTGCTTCTTTTAGGTTCCAGTCCTGATCTCAAGTACTGTGGTTGGTACACTAATTATTCAACTTCTTCTGAGCTTTTCTTCTTCTTTCATCAATCTTACACATCCTTAAACTCCTGAAATATCAAAAATAGATAGAAAAGTTAGTAAGGGTAAGGGACAGGAGGACCTTTAAAGCTGCTTGCATTTAAAATGATTAAAAATTTAATTTCTCAAAAATGGCACATTTGTTGTCAAGTATGCCAGCAGCTTTAGTGAAAAATCTGGGGAAATGATATGTTAGAGAAATAGGAGAAAAAAGAAAGCATAGCAGTTCTGGATGCTGCAGTCAGGCAGATGTGTGACACACAAATTTTTATGTCATTGAGTTTTGGGGGTGTATGCATGTATATGTGTACATGTGTATCTATGACATCTGTTAGAAAAGTCACATAAAACCTACATACTAATTCATGTTTGTGACTTCTTTTTTTAATGAAGTATCTGTATGTATAAATATTTAGAAGTATTTGTGATATAGTGATGCAAAGATATGACTTCTTTTAAACATTAGAGTATAGAATAGGAATAGAGAAACCTTATGAGAATAGAACCAGAAATGATCTACAAAATAATGGCAAATTTTTTCTTTATGGCATTTAATTTATCTATTAGCACACTGATTGGGGAAACTCTATAGTTTATGAGTGAAAACTAAGAAATCAAGTCATTAATAGATACATTACATTAATAGATACATCACATAATTTTTTAAATAAATGTAATTTTAAAGTTCTTGATTTCTCCCATCACTTTAACCTTTAGTGTCTTTGTGAGATACCTCCCTCATGCATCATGGTTTCAGTTTTGTTCTTTGTGAAAAGAGCAGAATCTGGTCCTCCTGGAAGGAAAATACCTTCTTTTAACAACAACAACAACAAAAAAAAATAGCAATTGAAGACCAACCAGAGACCAGACTATTTGCTTCCATGAAATATCTTACGTAATAACTGAAACATTTTAGAAAAGTCTTACTATTGGCTTATTAATTGGATCTTGAAATTGGTGACTTTCCTAGGGTTACCTATCAAGTAAGAAATTGCATCCGGTTTAGTTCTTAGGCATTTCCATACCAGAACCTATGCTCTAATCATTACTCCACTCTTAGCTTACCTCTACTTTATTTTTTATTGTTTTCCTCACCTTGTATCCAAACTAAGTTATTGTATAACCTCAGTTATAGTATAACAGTTTTCCCCTGTCCTTCACTGTCAATCATGGCCTTAGTTACTTGTTGGCTGGCCTTGTGGGTAATGCCCTCTGATAGAAGATGAATAGTTCTGTGCACAGGAGAGTCAAGCATATGTAACCAAGTCATTAATCAGTCTCGCTTGGGTAATCTACTTTCTTACCTCACTGAATGAGACTTTATCAATGCTCTATTGAATCAGGAGTATAGTTTTCTTCTTCCTTTGTCATCAAAGAAAATATATTATGTTTTAGAACAAACAGAAAACTCTACAAAGCTGACAATTTTAAATTAGCAACTTTAGTAATGAGAATAATAATGATACGTTTAAATGATTTTATGTATTCTTTTTTATTCTATATACTGTAAAATCTTAGTCACTGTATTGTTTTCATATCAGAATAAATTTTCATACAAATACACAAAAGATGAAGTAGAAAAACCACATCTGACTTGAGTCACAAACTATTCTCATATTATAAATGATACTCATTCTTGGATTAAATTTCCACTTCTGCTCTATATCACTGTAACTATATTTTCACTCCAATTCAGAGAGAACAAAGAAGCATTAGTCAATTCTGGTAGAAATTCAAATATAATGTGGGCCAAATCAGGTTGAAACCAGCTGCTGGAACGGAGACATTCAATATTTTACTATACTTTTATTAAACTTTGTGTTTTATGGGAACTCTAGAATCAGAAATAAAGTAACAATTTTGGTCGTTGGCCTGACTGATTAGATACCAAGTGCACTTTAGGCAAGGAAACATATGTTAGGTATCATGATAGCTGTTATGTGAGGTTAGAATGTTATTTTTTATGTGGTTTATTATAAGAAGGAGAGAGAATGGATAAGGGAAAGAAGAGGGCTATGGAACCATCTCCATCCTCTATCTTATGTTGTGACCTTAAATATATTTTAAACGTAAGTTTTTGAATCTGTGAAAGTAAAATAAATGTCACCAAATAACAATGCAGATAATCTTAGTTATGTTAGCAACTTATTCTCAGATGATTAATGGCTTAGAATATTGTTTTTGTCATTTTAATTCTAATAGGCAGTTAAATTGTTTGTAAGAAACTTGTTTCAGTGATCTCTGGACACTACTGTTAAAAGATACCCTGTACAAAAATATTCAAAAGTCAGTTCTGGTTCAAACACACTTAGAGTTTTCTTTGCTTCTGGATTTTTAAAGCCTACAATATGCCAGTATGAATTCGAATTTGGGAGTAAAGGTTGGGAAGTACTCAACACTTTAAAAATATATTCTAGTGAGAATTTCTTCCATTTCACAGGATATCACTCAGAAATTAATATTACCCAAAAGATACCCTTTCACATTTTTTAAAGACTAAGTAAAATTTAAAAACTAAATAGGTGAAAGAATAAAATAAAATATAATATATTAATATATAATATATAGCTCAAATTGGAGCTTAAATAGGATTATAATTCCCTTATATTAGCAATGTTGTGAAATATTAATCCTTGCTAAAATTTTTATAACTTTTATAAATAAAATTCCAGTAAATATCTGAATTTAAACCATAAATTAAAAAGAATTTTAATGACTTGAAATGGTCACTATTACAACATTCTCTAGTACTTAAGTTTTTTTTGACAGCATATAAACCTTCCCTCCCTTTCTGCTCCTTTAAATACTTCATGTCCTTTTCAGTTTTTATAGTTTTTTTTTCAAAAGTATTGTTTCAGATTCTAATGCTCCTGCTGGTTTTAGAAAAAATGCTCTCGCTAATAAATTATAATAAATCGTCAGTCTCAACAGGCCTGTGACCTCAAGCCAGTGGGGGGTTTGAAGCTAAACTTCGTTTCCCTCTTCTTCTTGGTGAAGCCACTTTTCTTGTTTTAGCCTGTCCTTTTAATTTATGGGTGGGCTACCCACAAGACAACTCACCTGCAAAAATAGTTCATGCTGTGGTGTTTATTATACTAAGTAGGGTTCATGCTGACTGGGAGTTTTTACAAGGGGATGGAGTTGCTGTCAAGATCTTTCATCATCTGAGCAAAACTGGCACTCAATTTCTCTCATATTTCAGCATATCAAATTTAGTGGGGGCAGGAGGAGGATAGATGGGAGTAAAATAGGACTAAAGCGGTATGAAGTCTACCTAAATGTCTGATGTTAGTAAAATGTATCAGTAGCAACATAAAGTAAAAAGGTACACTTAGAAATTAGTGGCCAGGTGTTCTGTTAGACAAATAATAAAGAAGTTCTGTAATAAAGCGAATGAAGACTATGATTGGTAAGTTGAGATAAATACTGTCCTGTTTTAAATATTCTTGACTTACTAATGTATTTCCTTTGTAAACATTTAGGGTCTGGAGTGATAACACAGTAGGACACAACTTGCACACAACCAACCCGGCTTCAATCCCTGGCATCTCGTATGATCTCTCTAGTCTGCCAGGAGTGATGGCTAAGTGCAAAGCCAAAAGTAACCCCTTAAACATTGCTAGGGGTGACCTAAAAATCAAAAAACTTTTTTTTGGAAATAATAAATGGTATTAAAGAAAAGGAAAATCCTACTGTACTCTTTTAAGGTCATTTTTGTCAACACTATATTTTCTTATCATTGATTCTTCTATGCATTTCTCAAGAGCTGTGACAA
This sequence comes from Suncus etruscus, assembly GCF_024139225.1. Taxonomy (NCBI): domain Eukaryota; kingdom Metazoa; phylum Chordata; class Mammalia; order Eulipotyphla; family Soricidae; genus Suncus; species Suncus etruscus. The sequence continues at coordinate 70,082,339 of NC_064851.1, read as the reverse complement.
TATGTTAATACAATTTTATTTTTTGATCTCACTTTATAAGAATTCGTTATTTAAAACTATTTGCAAATGTACATTATATGCATTGTTTAACCATTTTCCTATGTAGAACTTCCTTAAATTATATACAGTCACATTGGTTTTTAGTTTTTTCTATTGCTTTTATTTTCCTCTTTCCTCCTCTTTCTTCTTTCCTCTCCCTTTTCCTTTTTCCTTTCCCAAATAATTCCAAACCAAAACCTGGAACTTGGGCTATTGTCTGTCTATAGGACTCTTCACTCAGATCTGCAGAATAGGAACTGGGTAAAGTCTTTAACAATGACTCACCTGTTTGCCTTGTCCTCCAGAACAATTAACATTTATTGAATAAACTTATAATGTCCAATCTTTAAGAGATTTCCTTTTGATTTTTATGACTTTTGTTTAAAACATTATAAAAATAGTAGTGCTTAAATTTTTATCTACTTTTTGTGATATCTCCTTGGACTTAGTCATTAGAATGAAAACTCCAGACTAAGGATTTACATTCTTGATACATGGAGGTGGAATTTGTGAGAAAAGTCCATTTTCATCAGCTGTGAAGGAGTTGCTCTTCTAACATTAACCTCAACTACATTTCCAATTTTCAGCAGGACTAGCTCATTTTTAAAATAAATCCAGCAAAAATGGTTGGATTTTTTCCTAAATCCAACAAAAATTGGCATCATACAGTTTTAATTTCATACTTGATTCCTATAAACTAAAATCTTTCATTATATGTGATTTCTTCTTAGTGAATCATATAAGTTCTTTACTGATATAGCACTTAGTTGACTTTATATTTTAGTTTATATGCAGACTTTTTTTAAATTTTGATTCTCAGCCAACTTAGCCAGTGGTTGGCTGCAAGGATCTGAGGATTCAGTGCTGTTGAGACCTATGGTGTTGGGATCATTTTGACTGAATTTAAGGGCCAACAGGACTGCAGTGGGTAGTACTTGTGATATAATGGGGTGTTTGGGATTGAACTCAAGTTGGACACCAGCAAAACCCACCTGTATATGAAATTTTTCTAAGCACCAATATGTCTTTTAGGATTTCTATTTTCTTGAATTTTTAATTTTTGTTGTTGTTGGTTTAGGGCCACACCTGGTGAGGCTCAGGAGTTACTCATGGCTATGTGCTCAAATTTTGCTCCTGGCTTGGGAGACCATATGGGACTTCAGGGGATCGAACTGAGGTCCATCCTAGATTAGTGTGTGCACAGCAAACACCCTACTGCTTGTGCCACCACTCTCTCCCCAATTGAAGTTTTAATTTAATAAAAAATTGAGTTATTTGTAAATCAAATCTATCAGCTTGTTTTGTAATTTGTTCCATGGAACAAATCCTAAAAATGTTATGCTTTCCCAAGATCATAGATTCATTTTTATCATTTATCATTTTAATTATCATTAGCATTTAACCATTTTTAAAAATAATTTGTCACTTCATTTCAACTTTGAATTTATTAATTGGACTAAATTTATATTTGTATATAATAGGAGGTGAAGATATAAATACACTGTTTCCAGGTCTAGAGCTATAACATAGCAGGTAGGTTCGGCTAAACTGGGTTTGATCTCTAGCATCTCATAGTGTCCCTTGAGCCCGCCAGGAGTACCTACTGAGCGCAGATTCAAGAGTAGTCCTACACTGCCAGGTGTAGCCCAAACCAACCAATTAACTAATTAACTAACTAACTAACTAACTAATTAACTGCAACTGTTACCAAAAGACATATGGCTGCTCTTATATTTTCAACTGATTTATGTTGTTTTTAATTGTGAAACATTTAAAATAAACATACATACTTGAACATGTTTATAGAAATTAAGCTAAATTGAATACATTCTTAACTTTTAGAAAACATAGTCTTAGTATTTCTAAAAGCACACAATTTAATTTTAGTGCTTTACTAACTGCTAGTAGCATGCTGAGGGTATATCTTAGAGTATTAGAGAAGGCCTTGCAAATATTTCAAGATATTAAATATCTTTTAAAAACTTAAAAACTTTTAAAAAGTTTATTATTTTTCAGATAGTTATAATAGTCTTAAAGTTTATGGTATCAATATATAACATCAGGCTCAACCACCACCAAAGTGCCTATAACCCTCCACCATTGTCACCTTATTATCTCTAGTCTGGTCTTCTCCTACTTCCCTTCTACCATTATTTTGAAATTGGTTTTGTGTTCCAATGTCAAGGTTTTGTTATTATTCTTTATTGTTCATTCTCTTAAATTAAATAAGTTTTAATATAAAATATAAAATACTTTGTTAGGGAAAAATGCCAAAGTTAAATAGCAAGACAAAATTGAAAAATTATAATATGTAATAAATATTTAATAACCAGAATGCATAAACTATTTTAATAAATCAATTAAAATACATATGACAAAGAAGAAAGTGGACAAAAGTTAGGGTAGGCCATTTATATTAGAAAAATTAAAATGATTAATATATAAACAGAATATGCTCAATTATAAGCAAAAGGAAATTACATTTTTTAAATTGCTTTATTTAAGCACCATAGTTACAAAATTGTTCATTGTTGGATTTTAATCATTCAGTGTAAACTAGCCTTCACCAGTGTACCCTTTTGGTCATGGATGTCTCCCATTTCCCTCCCATGTCCCCACCCCCACTCCCTTCATGTCTCTAGGACAGGCAGTTTGTCTCTCTTGCTCTCTTTTTTTTTTTTTGATCCTGTGGTCTGTACTATAGTTAATGGAGGGCTGCTTGCATATTACTTTCTCCCCTTTCAGCACCAAGTTCTTGTCCAGAATGATCAATTTCAACTATCTTTTTCCTAGTAGACTCTTCTCTACCCTACCTGCATTCACTGCTCTTTGTGGCAAGTGTCCTACCCTAGATAAACCTCCTGACCCTCATCTCAATTGTCTCTGGATATTGTTACCATACTATCTCTTGTCTTTCTTAAATTCTGCAAATGAGTGAGATTATTCTATGTCTATCCATTTTCTTCTGGCTCAAGTAAATCACAACTTAAAACAGAAACATATCTACTTCCATCAATTTGTTAATTTTTTTGATATTCATTTCTATATTTTAAATTTTAATTAAGGCACTGTGGTGTACAAAGTTGTTCATAATAGAGTTTCAGTTACACAATGTTCTAACACCAATCCCACTATCAGTGTCAATTTCCCTCCACCAATGTTCCAATTATGGATAAGCACTGTTTTGCCTCATCTTAAACCCCACCTCAATTTCTGTCTTCCTCTGCCCAAATCATTTCAGTAATCTTGAGTCCAGAGTTTGTTCCTTGTTGGTACCTTTTATTTCATTATCTTGCTTTTATTCTATATGCAACAAATAAATGCAATTATCTTGTATTTGCCCTTTTTCTTCTGATTTGCTTTACTTAACATGTCATCTTCCAGTTCCATGCAAGTTTCAGAGATTTCACTATTACTACTACTATTATTCTACTGTATTTAGATACTATTCATATGTTGCTGAGCACCTTGGCTGATTCATAAGCCTGTCTGCTGTACTTACTGCTGTAGTGAATAATAGTCTTTTAAAAGATTGATCATGTTGGAGATTTGGAAAGTGATTTTATTATAATTCATCTGAATTGTAAGCTATAGTGTCTGTATTTAATACAAGTGACAAGAGGGGGCAAGCTTGCCTTGTGCCAGATCTTTGAGGAAAGGTTTTTGTTTTTTCTCCATTGAGTATAATGCTTGCTATGGGCTTGTGATAAATGGCTTTGGCTATATTGAGGAAAGTTCCTACAATTCCCATCTATTGAGAATTTTTTTTCATGAGTGATATTGGAACTTGTCAAATATTTCCTCTGCATCTATTGATAACAATATAATTTTTGATTTTTCTTTTATTGATGTGATGTATTCTATTAATCACTTGTATATATTAAATCATCCTTGTATCTCTAGGATAAATCTTTTTTGGTCATAGAGTATAACCTTCTTGCTGACATTTGTATTTTTGTTGTATTCTATTGGTTAGTATTTTGTTGAAGATCTTTGCATCTGTGTTCATCAAAAATGTTGATACCCAATTTACAACAAACTAGGCACAGAAGGGACTACTTATACTAGCAGCCTGGGAGGCAAAGGAGGGGCCATGTGGGATGCATGTTGGGAACAGGGGTGGAGGGAGGACAACATTGGTGATGGGAATGCCCCTGATTCAATGTCATTATTTACCTACAATACTACTGTGAATGATTTGTAATCCACTTTGGTCAAAATAAAAATTACTAATAAAAAGTTATCTATGTGCCTTTTTCTTAACTCTCAGGTGAGGATTTTAGATAGGGCTGACATTCTTTTTGTTGTTGTAGTTGTTGTTCTGTTTTGTTTTTTGAGGGGACACTCCTGGTAATGCTCAGAGGTTATTCCTGACACTGCTATCATAAATCACCTCTTGCAGGCTTAGGGGACCATATGTGATGCTGGGAATCAATCTGGGTCCATCCTGGGTTGGCCACGTGCAAAGCAATTGCCCTACTGTTTTGCTATAGCTCTGCACCCCCTCCAGGGCTGACATTCTTTTCTTTGCTTTCTTATACAGTTGACTTTTAATCTTAGCTTTTGTAAACCAATCACCAGTAAAAAAATATTTAAAATATGTCAAAATATTCAATCATTTATTTATGTAAGTAATTTACAGACATATATGCATTAAGGAAAATCAAATTATACCAAAGCATGTGGCATAAAAATCAATTTTGGAAGTAAAGGGTGTCAGGAGAATTTGCTGTGATTTTTCTATGCCTACATCAAATTCATATAAATAATAAAGTAGAATATAAATGAATGCATAATTTAATGAAAGAATATATAACAACAGTTAAAAACTAGAAGAGAAATGTTCTGGAGGGGTTTTTATTCCAGACACTAATACATGATATTTTTCTCTAAATGCCATCAACAACTGACACAACTGACACATGACATGAATTTAGCTCAAATTCCATGGTAAGGTACCAAGTCCATATAACTGTCCACTTCTAAAATACAGCTGTACTGGGATGAAGCTAATGACATAATTGGCTCCTCACCATTTAAATCTCAATTCAAACTTTACCTTTTAAGGCACTTTCCTGAAAACACAATCTAAAACAGCCAGTTCAGCCACTAAATTTTCTTTTGGTTCATCTTAATAGAACATGTCTAACATCACTCCTTATTTATTATGTGTAAGTTTTTATAAAGACACTTTGTTTTGTTTGAAGTAGTATACCTCAAACCCAGGAGACAGCCTGTGACGCTACAGGTGTTTAATTAATGGTTATTTTAAAATCTTTAGTCAATGTAAATTGACTAAGGACAAAGGCCTCCAGCTCCATCCAACTCCATCTTAAGGGCTGTAACCCTACAACTGATGCTCCAAACTCTGACCTGAACCCTGGATCAAGACAGCATGATGAGATTTCTGCTCTTCTGTTTGATTTTGGCTCTTTTCAGATGGAGTCAGCCCAAAGCGTTTGGCCACATGATGGCCACTGAAAAATATGTCAAAATCATTCTCATGAAAGGATAACTCAATGAACCTTAAAAGTAATCTGGATATTAAGAAAGAAGACGTTTGAAGTCCTCTTTCTGAGACTTGAATATATAATATATATAGTCAATAAATATAGTCAAAAATCTGGAAAGCAATTGAGAAACTAATAAAGAGAAGTCTGATTTAAGTGATCAATCATACAATATCATAAGAACTGTGAAATGCCATACACTTTGTGAAACTGAATGTTTCTCATTTTTAGCACTGTAACTCTGATGGTGGGTATCTCATTAATAAGTAGTTAATTCTCCTAGGTTTAAAAATCATACTATTATTTCTCTAACTTAGAAAGATGCACGCTACTTAAAGAAGATATGTTTAATGATTTTAGGATTAGGCTGGGAACAAAGAGTTAAAATTAATATGATAGTAGATTTGGGGGGGGGCACACCTGGTGACACTCAGGGGTTAGTCTTGGTTCTGGGGTCAAAATTGCTCCTGGTTTGGAAGACCATATGGGACGCTGGGGGATCAAACCTCAGTCTGTCCTAGGTCAGCCAGGTGCAAGGCAAATGCCCTAACGCTGCACCACTAACTCTGGCCCCTGATAGTGGATTATTATAATAATATTAGTCACAGATGACATTTGTGCTTGTGCAAGTATGTGCACTATTTGTGAAGACAAGAACAAAAAAGGGACAGAGATTGAGGTCAAGAGATCAAATGAGTAGAATTGAGGACTTAGTGAGGACCATGTATACTTTTTAAAATTGTGTTTTACTGGCACCAGAGAGTTAGCACAGCAGTAAGGCATTTGCCTGGTGTGTGGTCTATCAGGGACAGACCCAGATTTGATTCCCAGCTTCCCATATGGTCATCAAGCCTGCCAGAAACAAACTCTCAGTGCAGAGCAAGGAGTAACCCCAGAGCACTGCCAGGTGTGTTCCCCAAACACCAAAAAATATTGTGTTTTACTTCATGTTTTTTCTTAATAGTTTTTATACAAATGAGTTCCTATTTTCCACAATGAGATGTGTATCTTTCTCTACAGGGCAGAAAATTAAGAAAGGTTGAGTGGGGGTATTGGCTTAATATTAAGCATTTGTCAAACTTGCTCAGTATTAAACCCATTTTTTATTATTATATCTTTTTGAACTGGCTATTTTGGAAGTTCGAAAATTAATTTTATTATTATACTTTTCATATAATAGATTACCATTATATAATCTGCACAGATAGAATGTGATGTTCATAGTAAAACACTATGACAGTTCATAAGATATATTTAATAAGAATCTATCAGAGTACTTTGACTTATTCAATTAGTTAATTCATGCCAGGTCTATTCAATCTTTTAATCATAAAATAATTACTTTCCTCTAAGCTTTTTGTATGCATCTCATCTAAATCCCCTTAGCTCTCCTAAATACTTTTAGGTAAAGATTTAAATTTCTCAGTTCAGGTAAGAATACATATGTTTTAGTAATGGTCTTCCTCTGTACTTCTTTTATTTTAAAACATTCAAACTCAACTTTATGACATTGTTTAGATAAAAATATATAAAGTGAGATAATAAAAAAGAAGAATCATCAAATTTAAACTAATAATTTCTTGGTTATAACTCAAAATATGACAGTAGTATTAGAATATGATAAGGACACCAATATTTATAATTTCTCAAATTTATAAAGTGGGGAAGAGAACTAGAAAACTTTTGAAGATTAATTGTATTCTCAATTATTTCATTAAAATAGATTAAGATAGATGAGGTAGATTACAAAAGATAATAGTAAATGTTTCATTAAAATGCCAACATAAATTTACTGTGTTAAATGAAGAAAATAGTCTAGTTAGAGTGGATGTTCTGTTATGAATCCTGATAGTAGTCTACTCTAATCCAGATGTGAATTTTAAAATGTTTTGACAATTAAACACTCATGACACCTTACAGTGGGAAAAAATTCATTTATTTGTATGGAAAAGAAAACTTCAAGTTGTTTTTCTCTTTTATGCCAACCAAAGTATTTACATTTGCGCAGTGTTGACATTGACAGAGGAGAAGGATAAAAAGAAAGTAAGAAAGAAAAGAAGAGGCTTTACCAAATCTGTGGTAGACTAAGAATATATGAGAATATGATTGCTTTCACCAGACTGTCACAAATCTGGAAAATAAAATTGAAGCCCCATTAAGAATTTGGCCCACAACGTAATGTTATCTAACACTAGCAGACGACATGTAACTTACAGACTTCAGCTGTACAGCTGTGAAGACACCTGCCAGTATCCCTAACTCCTCAGATTTCTTGCAGCATTGAAAGAACTGATATGATTTCCATGAAGGAAAAATTAGGGCATAGAGACTAAAAATATGTCATTTGGTCCTAATATGCTGTTATAAAGCACTCCACCTATCTTCCAAGTTTTCCTCCTTTTCCTTCTTTAAGAATAACCAACTGAGAACTCATTTTTACATTTAAAAGACCAAGTTACTTAGAGTCACTCTGAATTTTCTATATAGCGTGTTAGCTTCTTCCTTTCTGGTTTTAGGTAATGAGAACAAAATATTCTTTCAAGCTGAATGAATCAGGTGTGTAACTTCCAGGAATATATCTTTCTTTAGAGTAAGGAATTGTCTCTGGAGTTCCTTCCATCATGGAGGATTGCTCTCATTTGGTGAGTGCCGAAATATGCCATCAGCGAGGACCCTTCCTCTAGTAGGCCTTCTCCTTAGATTTAGAAGCTCTTTCAGAGGATAGGAGCTCCTCTACCAAGATTAGAGCAATCTTTTTTTTCTCTGTGTGTGTGTGTGGGGAGCTTGTGCCACAGCTCCAGCCCCTACTAGAGCAATCATTTTTTAAAAATTCTGCTTTGTGAAAGGCTTGGTCTATCTTCCAGTCAGTGAGAAATTATTAGAGAACAAAAACATCAAGAGTTTACTCTCATAAGCAATTGATACCCTAGTAGAAGAGATGCTATATATAAGACTACGAAAAAGTACATACATATAACATGTAACTAAAATGGCTAAAGTGAAAAAAAGAAAAGTGAATATATACTTAAAACCTGACAGGAGACTAAAATGAGAGACAGGCTAAAATGTTGGAATGATTAAAATTGGTGCGTCTGAAAAGGTTGTATTTAATGAATGCATACCTAGCCTTTCAAGCCTGACATATTTTTCTCAGCTGTGAGAAAATCTGGTGGCAGATTACCTGTATATAGAGAGGCTGGTACAGGGATGCTTTTATGCCTTAAAGCAGCCCTTTACTAAGGTGATACCTGTTGGAGACTACATTCACTAGTTGTGTTTTGTTTCGTTTTTGGACCAAACTTAGTGATGTTCGAGGCTTACTCCTGGCTACACACCCAGAAATTACTTCTGGTGGTGCTCAAGAGGCTATGTGGGATGCCAGGAATAGAAGTCTTGTAGGCCACTTGCAAGGCAAGTACTCTACCTGCTGTACTATCTCTCCAGCTCCCATATTCAGTAATTGGTTAACAAGGACTTACAAAGATCTAGTCCTTTTTCTGAGGAAAGTAAAGTCTTGAATTGTCATGCCAGTAACTTAGTTTCAAGGAGTATTTAAATTTTTCATTGTTACTTCATTAATGTTCAATTATTTTTGCACAAGAACTTGATTACAGTTTATATTTTGGTTATAAGGAAATCAGACAATATTTCTTTGTAATCTGCTTATAAAATAAATATTTTGAATATTTGGCTAATTAATAGTTGCCAAAAGGCAGGCTATAAGGAGTAAGTAAAATGATTCAACTGTAAAATTAATAATGAAACTGAGTTTTTAATGTTGAATTTAATATAGTTTGTATACATATTGATTTTAAATGACACACTTAAAAACTATAATTTACTGTTTTCAAGACTTTTTTGACTTTTTAATCTTAGATGTTATAATGCTTATTTTCATGTTATAATGTTTATTTTTATCAATAAAATAAATTAAAAGATGTATTGTTATATGTACTTTATTTTTCCTTTGATTATATTTTTTTTGCCTAAAAATGTTTCCTTTGGGTTTTGCTAAACAATCTAAGATCTCACCACTAAAGATTATTTTGGGTAATGTTTTGAACTGAAGTGATATTTAACTTAAACATTTAATCTCTTTTACCATATGTATAATTTTTTATATCCTAGGCTATACCCTTTAGCATAAGCCTTGACTGCAGACATCAAGGGTTATCTACATAAATGACCTTAGGAAATAGAATGTGATAGGAATAACAGGAGAAATGTAAAAAAAAAAAAAAAGAGGTAAAGATTGTGGTGAGCAAAAGGGCATAAGCCCATTCAAGGACAATATAGGTTTTCCTAATGCCGCAAAACATGTCTCAAACTCAACTATCACTTGTTTTCTTCAAATACCTTTTTTTTCCTTTTTTAAATCCAGTTTTATTTATCTGTTCTATTTTAATGTATACATATTTTCACTATACTTACCATTTTTGGTGCTGCTTGGTACAAAAAGCCTTGCCTGGGATAAAAGGGCAGTTCAAAAACAGACCACAGAGACTGTGAGTATAACCTGTCATCCTTACCCAGAATAGCACCAGCAATCCAATATGAAACCATACGTTTTTGTATGGGCACAGTAAATAAGGGGAAACCATAGACACAGAAATAAGATCCTATCCTCTAGGAATAAGACCTCACACTTTTTATAACACAAGGGTGCCTCCCATCCTGGACATGAGTCATGTGGATACAACCCAGTCTCTAGGAGATTGGACAGTGTTAGTTCAACCCCAAACCCCAGGTCCCAGATGTAGAACTGATACAGCTCCTGGCAACAACAGCAGGAACCAACTCCATTGGGAGAATTATAACACTGCTATGGCACCAACTTGTACCAATTTGACCCAAGACCAGGTTTCCCTATCACCTCACCTAACATTAAATGGAAATCAGAAGATGTACTGTCCTTTGAACTAAGAAAAATAAGAGCACCATCTACAGAAAACTGACTTTGACAACCGCGACTGGGCAAAACTTTTCTTGGGACCAATAAGGAAAACCCTACCCTAGACTGTAGCCCAGGACTCTTATTTAATAAAAAAAAAAAGAAAGAAAAAAGGATTTCTTATTACAGAGGCCCAACTTGGACAAAGAGACTGAGCAGAACCCTTAGATCCATAATATCCCATACTGTGGCTTAGGGACTGAATGAAAACAGGGAGCATCTGTTACAGAAGACTGAACACAACAACAATGATGGAAAAGAACCTCTAGAACCATAAAGACTCTAACCTAGACCCTGTCCTAGGACCTGTGCAAATACCAAGACCGCTAGCTACAATGGCCTCATTTTCTCACCCACAACTGAGAGGAAAGTTTCCTGGCACCACATAAAAAGCCCTTGGGATGAGGTAATGAGTATCTATGGAGCCAGGGGTTGATTCCATGATGGTATGCTTCAAGGATGGAGAAGCCCTGTATCTCTTAAGCCACAGGAATTCCCATTCTCCCCCAATGCTTACTGTGCCTATGAAAAAAAAAAAAAAGTGGAGGGAATGCCAAACCCTGCCACTCCAGCACCTCTTCTTTTTCTTGTTTTGTTTTGATTTGTTAGTTTTTGACTTTATTTTTCTTCTCTTTTTTCTTCCACTTTTCTCTTCCCTTTTCACTCCTGTGGTTATTATTTGGTGATTTTTTTTCTTTTCTTATTAACCGGGTGCATTTTTTTTAAGATTTTATTTTTATTTTTTATTTTTCTCTTTCTTTTTTTGGTAGTTGCTACCAAATTTTTTCTTCCTTTTTTCTTATCCTTTTTATCTCAAACGACAACAGAATAGATAATCTACAAAAAGCTGTAAAGTGGAGACCAAATACACTAGTATTCTGGGGAGAAAAGGAAGGAGATATGGGATGCATGCTGGGAACGGGGGTGGAGGGAGGACAACACTGATGGTGGGAATGCCCCTCATTCATTGTCACTATGTACCATAAATAATTCTGTGAAGAAAAAAAATGTAAAAAAATGGCATAAGCCCAACCCAATTTTATAAGGAAAGTTCATACTTAGATCCACCTAATTTGTGGTAAATTGTATTGGCAATGAGATGCTGCTAGATATTCCCATTTGTTACCTAGATAAATCTTAAATTATTATTTATATATAGCAAGAACTTATATATAATACAGTAGAATTTAAAATATTTAGTATAAAATATTAAGCTTAGGATATTCATAGCTATATAAAATTATTTAAAAGATCCTGTATATAGGGCCAGAGAGGTGGCACAAGCAGTAAGGCATCTGCCTTGCACACATTAGCCTAGGATGGATTACGATTCAATCCCCTGGTATTCCATATGGTCCCCCAAGCCAGGAGCAATTTCTGGAGTAACCCCAGAGCATTATTGGGTGTGGCCCAAAACCCAAATATAAATAAATAAATAAAAGATCCTGTACATAGAAAAGCACATTTGCAGTTCATAGTCAGCAAGGAAATCTATCCTGATTTCTGCATCTATAAAAATTTTAAGGAAAATACATCTTTATACATTTGTATCATTAAATAGTTACAGTTTGAAAACTAAGCTGGTTATTTATATTTAACCCTATACATAAAATATTTTTTTTTCTGTAAGGTATTATGCATGTATTTATACTACAGAATAGGTATACTTTTAAGAGAAGTATTAGGTTGTCATTTCTGTATTCTCACCTACCTATCACAAAGATTTTTGTATGGTAAGCACATATATATGCTTAATAATTAAAAACTACCACAAAATTTCCACCCCGTGGTCATGTTTTAAATATTTTAGGTTACAAATGAAGCAAATTGGAGTAAAAATCAGTTTTGTGTGGGCAAGGTTTTTCATTAAATTGGTGACAAAAACAGCTGCGTTTGCCTTGCAAGCAGCCGATCCAGGACCAAAGGTGGTTGGTTTGAATCCCGGTGTCCCATATGGTCCCCTGTGCCTGCCAGGAGCTATTTCTGAGCAGACAGCCAGGAGTAACCCCTGAGCACTGCTGGGTGTGGCCCAAAAACCAAAAAAAAAAAAAAAATTGGTGACAAAAAACTTAAAACACTCTTACATTGATTAAAATAAGCAACTCACAACTATTATTTTACTACTGTTATCAAGAATATTATTAAATTTTGAAAACATAAATAGTTCAAGAGGGACTAGGGAAATATAACTGCTTTAGGTCAGGTGCTTGTCTTGTAGAGGCTGACCAAGGTTCAGCTCCTGGTACCACGTAATATTTCCTAAGAGCCATCAGGAATTATTCCTGTCAGGCAAAAGTAAGCCTAAGCACTACAGAGTGTGGCCCCCAAATTATACAAATAATCAAAGTTAAAGAACAGGGTTCTTCATAATATACATTGATATATAAGAATAGATTCATCCAAAGATTAGATCAATAGATGGTAACATAAAATATTCAAGAAAAGTGATCTTTGATAGCAGTGTGTCATGTCATAAAGATATCTCAAAATAGTCTTGAAATTTCCCTTAATAGCAGAATCTCATAGTCACACATTTCATAGTCATGCATATGTTATCTTTTTATTAGTATTATTGATATTAGAGTATGAAATAAATATTTGTCTTTATTATATGTTTGATATTTAGCTGATATAATAGGAATTAGTGAAATGATTTGCAAAAATATTTCCTTTTTTTGTGGGAGGAACATTACCAGGCAGTGATCAGAGTTTACTCCTGACAATTTGCTCAGGAGTTACACCTGGAATCTTTGAGAAACCATGGGATATCAGAGATTGAATCTGGGTTGGCTTCATGTGGAAAACAAATGCCCCACCTAATGTACTCCTTCCCCTGCAAAAAAATATAATCAAGAAGTCATACTTAATATTATGCTTAATGTATAAGATTCTTTGCCACAGTAAACTTCTGAAAAAGTCATTTAAAGCTCAAAAAGTATAAAGTATTTATTTTCTGGTACTATTAGAAAAAGCAGAGTGGGATATTTGGTATGGTATTAGAGTTGGTAGATAGCAGCTTTTTTGCAAGAAATGAGACCTAGATATAATAAAAGATTGGCAATTTTGGGCCAGAGGGGTGGCACTAGTGGTAAGGTGTCTGCCTTGCAAGCGCTAACTTAGGACAGACAGCTGTTCTACCCCCCAGTGTCCCATATCGTCCCCCAAGAGAGGAGTGATTTCTGAGCGCATAGCCAGGAGTAGCCCCTGACAGTCGCCGGTGTGGCCCCCCCAACCAAAAAAAATATTGGCAATTTTGATTACTTAAAAATTTAAAAATTTGGGACGGGAGAGATAGCATGGAGGTAAGGTGTTTGCCTTGCATGCACAAGGACTGTGGTTCAAATCCCGGCATCTCATATGGTTGCCCGAGTCTGCCAGGAGCAATTTCTGAGCATAGAGCCAGGAGTAACCCCTGAGCACTGCTGGGTGTGACCCAAAAACAAACAAAAAAATAAAAAATTTTATATGAGAAAAAAATAACCAATAAATATACCTTACGAAAGCATTCATGAGAAAATATCTCCTTATTTTATATCTATAGCTTTAATTTATGTATCTGTATATCTATTTATACATTTATATAGAGGATATTTATCAATAAACTAGATCTATTTCTGAGAGTTACAAACAATAAACAAGGCTGAAGAGGACAATCAGGCCTAAGGAGGAACTGGCCACAAGGTAGTTTGGGCTCGTCCCATGAGGCAGAAAAGGCAGGACCAGCAAGTCATGAGAATAACATGACTACTCTACTTTGCTGTTGCACATTTCTTCCAGTCAGCGAGATTCAGCACAACACATAAGAAACACAATCACACTGCAAAGGTCACAATGGGTGAAAACACAGACCTCCAAGAAGCATAATGAATGAGGATGATATTTCGTAAGACACCACTGGTATCAGCCACCTTACAGCACTGAAAAGAAAATTAAAGAAGAAATGTGGAGAATGCTCAAAGAACTCAGATAAACCATGTCAAGTGAACATCCAGTAAGATGCAAGAGGGGAGCAGGCACCAGCTCAATGAGGACAGAACCCTGAGACCCCCATTTAAACACGGCAGAGCATGCCCACTGATACTCACCCCCAGTCTTCCTTTCCAGTTTCTGCAACAGTCCCCCGAGCACAAACTTCTTCCTCCCAGGACAGGGTTTGAGTGCTGCCCACACACCGCGAGATCCATAGTTCAGCAAGGACAGGTGCATGGATTCCTGGGATCCATCTTTAAACACAACGGAGTGCACCCAAGGACATCAAACAGGTTGATTCAGCAGGCCACCGAAGCTCAAACTTCCCGCTCCTAGGACAGGTTTATGGGCTCCAGCTGTCCACTCTCTTTTCCCAAAATCATGCGAACCCTCGTTTGGTAGGAGCGGGTGCGGGGATCTCCAGGATATTTCTAATTATACCAAATAGTTCTAGGCAGATTGAACCTAGGATTTCTTTCCCTTAGAAGAGGTACAGCCCCAAACTCAGAAGAACAAACCATTAAACTAGTTTGCAATATTTCTATCATACTTAAATAGCCTCACGGGTTTAGTAAAATAAACTCTAAAGCAGATATACCTCTAGTTACCTTTTATACAATCAATTTAATATAACACTTTCTTAAATAACCTGAAACTCCAGCATTTCAACCCACTAAATGGAAAGAACAATGTGGAAACTAAGGAAGATATCTGCAGCTGGAGATATGGAGAAAAATCCTAGCAAATTTCCAAGTCCACCAAAATGCATGAGCCTTTAAAAGGAGAACCTAAAAAGCATTTGTCTTTTTTTGTTTTGTTTTGTTTTAGGGCCACACCCGGTGATGCTCAAGGGTTACTCCTGGCTATGTGCTCAGAAACCTCTCCTGGCTTGGGGGACCATATGGGACACCGGGAGATTGAACAGCGGTCTGTCCTAAGGTAGCGAGGGTATGGCAGATGCCCTACTACTTGTGCTACCGCTCTGGCCCTATCTTCTCCCCATTTTTTGATGGGGATAGATGTTTTTTTCTTGCCTAGTTCTACAGTGCTTTATATATCTAGATATTAACCCCTTATCTGATGGGCATTGCTGAATAGTTTCTTCCATTTCATGGATAGTCTTTGTATCCTAGACAGTTTTCTTTGATGTGTAGAAGCTTCTCAAGTTTAATGTAGTCCCATTTGTTTATCTTTGCTTCAACTTTTTTGTCTAATGGTGTTTCTTCTTTGAAGATGTCTTTAATTTCAATGTCATGGAATTTTCTGTCTACGTTTTTCTCTATGTATGTATGGTTCCAGGTGTGATATCAAGGCCCTTAATCCTGTTTGATTTGACCTTTTGCATGGTATTAAAGAGAGGTCTGTGTTCATTCCCTGCTAGGGGGAATGTCAATTGATCCACTGTTCATTGAAAAAAATATTTGGATATATCTCAAAAAACTAGAAATTGGGGCCAGACTGGTGGTACAAGCAGTAAGGTCTGCCTTGCCCATGCTAGCCTAGGAAAGACCAGGGTTCGTTCCTCCAGTGTCCCATATAGTTCCCCAAGCCAGGAGCGATTTCTGAGTGCATGGCTAGGAGTAACCTCTGAGCGTCACCTGATGTGGCCCAAAACCAAACCAAAACAAAAAAAAACCCTAGAAATTGAGTTTCCATATAATTCAGCTATACAACTCTCAAAGATATAACATAGAAAAACAAAAATACCATGTTGAATAGCCTTCTGTATTTGTATGTTTGTCACATCACTATTTACAATAGTCAGAATCTGAAAACAACCCAAGTTCTTGAGAACAGATGAGTGGCTAAAGAAATTGTGATACATGTAGATGTATCATGTATCATGTATCATGTAGATGTACAGTTATTAGAAAATAAAATTGGAATAAGCAGCTGTTAGGAAATAAAATTTACTTACACATGGATATATATGGAGATTATTATGCTGAGAGAAATGAGTTGGAGCAAGAGGGATAGACATAGAATAATCTCACTCTTTGTGGAATATAAGAAAAAACATAATGGTAATAATAACCAGATCCAATAAAGATGAGGACCAGAGTACCAGTTCATGGTAGGTAGCATGCTACAAAGAGGGTAAGTGCATGTTAGGGTAGAAAAAGTCCACTATGACAATGATAATTAAAACTGAGCACTTTGGACAAGAACTGGGTGCTGAAATGCGTTAAAGTGTATGTATGTATATATGGTACCCCTTCTTTAACAGTAGTGTAAACCACAGTGTTAAAACGTGCATAAAAGGGAATGATAGTGTGTGTGTGAAAGAGGGAGAGCATTAGAGAGACAAAAGGAGGAGAGAGCGGGAGAGAGAAATGGAGAGAAAGAGTATTAGAATTTCTGTTCCAGAGCAGGAATGAAGGAGATTGGGAGGTAGGTAAACTGGAGACATTGATGGCAAGTATAATGCATTGGTGTACAATTTTGTGACTACTGTGTTTAAATAAAGTAATAAAAAATAAAAACAATTATTGCTCATAAAAGAACTTTATTGGGCGATTCAATATATCTGTAAAAGTAAAAATATACATGCATTTTTGAATCCAGTTATAAATTGCAGAATTTGTGATGTAAAATAATCCTTCCATGTTCAGAAATACATTTAGGGATGCAGTATTCTTTGTAATAATAAAACATTAAATTTATGTACCATATCAATGGCAAATTATTTAAATTCACTTAAATTATGCTACCATACAAGTAATGTAGCTCTATTAACATGTATTAATATGAAGATATGTTTACAGTTTAATAAATGTAAACATTCAAAGTAAAAATAATTTTTAATTTTGTAAAATTACAATTTTTATAAAATCATAAGTACATGTATATTTATTTTTTTAAATTGAAGCCATAAAAATCTAAAATCATCATAGTTGTATTTTTTGTCAATTATAAATGAGAAAACTATATGCTACCATAGGCTTGCAAGTTGAGATTAATAAACAGAGTTGACACTACTATTTAAGGAGAGCAGTGTGATACAGCAGAAGGGACCTAGACTTCCAGGTCAAAGTAATGAAAACATTATGATGATAACACCATAAACTATGTAGCAAGGAAATATAACTTGGCTGTCATAGATCAGCAGACTGGGTAACAAAATGTTACCATGTTAAAGCCTCATCATTCTGTAAATATATTCTGACCAGGTAATAAACACTGTATTTTATTGGGATAAAATCAAGAACAACAAACTTAATACATCAGTGAAATTTATCGTTGTGCTCTGCCACTAAGGCAGCACTAACACAAGAACATATGTAGAGATGATAAATTCATGAGTTTGTCTGGTAGAATAGCTAAAACAGATGTGCAGAGTGAAGGACATCAAAGATAAGAAAATTACCACCTCAGCAAAATGGGTAGCTCTCTCAGAAATAAGCTTAGCATTTTAAAAAGACAATGGCATTCCTTATATCACACTGGAAAATCACAGGTAGTGTATCTAGATATAAAACATGTGTAAGTCTTTGAAGCAACAAACAAACAAACAAAAGCACCCCAAAGCAAATTCCAAAGGAGTGAGGGGTCATTTGTTGCTTTCAAAGATATGGCCAACAATAGCAGATATGAAAACATACATTCATTCATTTGGAGGTGGTGGGTAATCTCTATTGCCTTTGCAATGTTGAGAGTGAGAATCAACAACGCTTACTATCTTTTATTAAAAGGCAATGCTGATTATGGGAAAAAAAGTAAGTAAAAATGGTAGAGATTATTAGGTGCAAAGATAAATTCATCTGTATCACAGAGCATATACTCTGGTCCATAAACTCAAGACAACATATGGATTTTTCATTCCAATGCTGGATATGATAGAGACTTAAAAAACACTACTATTCAATTTGCCTTTTGCTTATGTCATATAATTTAGAGCTAATAAGTTAATAAGTAATGAAACAGGTTCCTTTTGTGCGGGTTTGGTTTTGGGCTATATCTGGCAGAGCTCAAGGTTACTTCTGGCTGTAAGCTCAGAAATTACTCCTGGCAGGCTCAGGGG
Source organism: Suncus etruscus (assembly GCF_024139225.1). Classification (NCBI taxonomy): domain Eukaryota; kingdom Metazoa; phylum Chordata; class Mammalia; order Eulipotyphla; family Soricidae; genus Suncus; species Suncus etruscus. The sequence goes on along the minus strand of NC_064851.1, from coordinate 70,063,849 downwards.
ATCATATGAAACTATATGGGATCAAACTCGGGTTCGAAGTGCACAATGCAAATGCCCTATCTTTTGTACTATTGCTCTACTCCCCTATAGGTAAGTATTTTTATAATGACTTGATAGAGATTGAGTCACAATAATTAAAAATCTTTCCTTTCCTATGATATTATTGTCTTATCTAGAAAATATTAGTATCTGGAAATACTAGCACCTGTGTCTATTTCCAAGGAGTTTACCTGAATTATTTGGAATTTATTTAGTATTTCAGTAGTTTCAAATTTTAGTGCCCCTAGGTAAAGTCTGTTAAAATGTAAGTCACTTGCCTGTATTTCTGACAAAAAATTTGCCTACATAGAAAAATGACATTATAATGAGTTAATGGCTGACGAGTGTCCAATATCAGATATGCCTTGTGTGCCCCATATGAAATGCTGTTTTATAAAAATGACACCTCAGCATGCAAACTCATACTCCATTATGACTTCCATATCACAGTCACAGTTTACTGGTTTAAAAAATAGGTGTTGCTATGTGCTGCGCTACTGGAATTGAATTAAATTATTAAACACAAGCTGTCCAAGAAATAATAGTGCAGCTGAATAATTTTGTAGATTTGTTGGTGAATCTGTGTGTTCTTTAGTGTTAAATAGTAAGAATAAGAATTCTCCCAAAAGAAATGACTAGTTCAGTATTTTTTCAATATATATTTGTGAGTTATTCCTTTCATTTTTAAAATTCTGAGGGTTTTTGTTGGACATATGGAGGAAAAATCACAGAGGTAGAGTTTCTTGACCTAAGTAGTCATGTGTTGGACTGAAACAATCACAGGTTTGCCAATTACACTTTTCTTGCCAGTGCTTTCTTATATTTAACAAAATCCAAGTGTGAATTATCCCTAGGATAATAGATAAACACATTGTAGAGATACTCTTTAATTTTCCCTTTTATGTGTGCTTTACAAATATGCCAAGATATTTAATACAGAGATTAAAAGTCATACAGAATTATGTTGAGGTATTGGACAAAAAGAATGAAGTAAAAATCTTCACCCTGCTCTCTAGTGTTCAAAACTTGAAATACTTTGCCTAAAGCAGGCTATCTAGAGTTTTGAGAGGCCAACTCAGAACACAATTTTAGTATGCACTTTAAACTTGGTTGTTCTATCTTTTTTTATTAATATTTTTGTTTAAACACCTTGATTACAAATATGATTGTAGTTGGGTTTCAGTCATGTAGAGAATACCCCCTTCACCAGTGCAACATTCCCACCACCAATGTCCCAAATCTCCCTCCTCCCCACCCCGACTTCCTGCCTGTACTTGAGACAGGCTTTCTACTTCCCAAATTCATTCACATTGTTATGATAGTTCTCAATGTAGTCATTTTTATAACTGCACTCATCACTCTTTGTGGTGAGCTTCATATTGTGAGCTGGACCTTCTAGCCCTCCTCTCTTTTATCTCAGAATTATTGCAAAATTTTTTTCATTTTTCTTAAAACCCATAGATGAGTGAGACTATACTGCGTCTATCTCTCTCCCTCTGACTTATTTCACTCAGCATGATATTTAATGCATAGATTAAAAGGCATACAGAATTATGTTGAGGTCTTGGACAAAAAATGAAGTTAAATATTTACTCTGCTCTCCAGTGTTCAAAACTTGAAATACTTTGTCTAAAGCAGGCTATCTAGAGTTTTGAGAAGCCAACCCAGAACACAAATTTAGTATGCACTTTAAACTTGGTTGTTCTATCTTTCAAGCTGAATTGAAATCTCATTAATTTTAGTGAAAGCACAATAGTTAAATATCTTGCAGATGTAGCTTGTATATTTAAAATTCCTTATAAGGTTTCCAGTTAAGGTTTTTACTACATTAGTTTCATCTACTGTGCATGACAATATGGCATGTGCATTTCTCTTAGGATGTGCAATTTGATTTCATACTGTTAAGAATCCAGAGCATAAAATATTAGCATGAACAGTGTCAAGTGTCAGTGCTAATTCTTATTATTACTGTGACATTATTTAAGGACAGCAATCATTCAGCTATTTTAAATGATAGATACTAGAGCTTGTAAAACAGCAATGCAGTTTTATAGGTCTCAGAGGAGAAAGTTCTACAATATTCTAGAAAGATGAAAGATACATATGTAATCATAGATTGTGTAAGATTACAGAGAATGCAGCTGTTGAACCAAAGAATAAGATCAGAATAAGGCTTTTTTTGCTTATATGTTAATGTGCTTACTTTTATTATTGTTGAAAATGAATTATAAAGGATGAAAATAAAATATATTAATCATGCTTCTGCTCAAGGGATTTGTTTAAAGTTTTAACTAGAGCCCGAAAGCCAGAACAATGGACAGGACATACCAGGCAGCCCAGGCCTGGAAACCTGGGCAAAGGGCAGAACCTAGGCAGCTAAGAATGCCTTAACATTGTGATTTTCTTTAAACTAGATACTGTCCTATGTATACCTTGAAACAAACATGAAAATAGTTGAAGGGGCAATAAGCTGACATAGTTGAAATTCAGGTGAAATAGGAGAGGATGCTTTTGGTTAAAAATTGAAGGAAGTATTGTTTCAGGATTGCTGCATTGTCTCTTAATGATTTACTGAATGATGTATGTAACATCTCAAAAACTTAAGCTGCCAGGAGCAGTTTCTGAGCAGAGACAGGAATAACCCCTGAGCACTGCTGGGTGTGACCCAAAAACCAAAAAGCAAGCAAGCAAGCAAGCCAACAAACAAACAAAAACTTAATAAAATAAACTATGTGACTAGCACTCTGGGTCTGCGAACCACTGGAGACTATCGGACCCCTTGACCACAATAATAAACTCTGATTGCTAATTGCAATTACTGACTGGTTGTCTTTCTTTCGGATTGGTGGGGAGGATACCTGAATTCTCAACTCGCTGGCCTGTCTTTTCTTCTCTCTTGGCTTTCTATCTCTCTAACCCTTCTTCACTGGAGCAGTCTGAATGTCCCCTCAGGCATGGGTCATCCACACTAAAATCTTTTAGAGCTGGAGGCCATGAAGGCACCCATGTCAAGATGAAGAGCCACACACTGCTCTCCATAGATAAAGATCTGTTTCCCCACAGAAGAAAAGCCACAAAACATTGATATGTACATATTGATTGAAGCAAAAACACTGTCCCAAAAATTATTTGGCAGACTACTCTTCTTTTACTCTTATTTCAGGCTTCTCTGACTCAAACATTATCATGAAGTAAACATTTTTATTTCCAAAGCAACATAATAGGATATTCCTCATATAGCCTTCTTCCTTAGCAGGAAAATGTGTTGTTACCATAAATGGTGATGTCTTGCTTGATAATAAAATATTATTAATTTTGGAGATGTCTAAACTGGAGAACTAGAGTGTTCTATTAAAGTGAATCTTGTTTGGGGCTGGAGCAGTGGTGCAGTGGTAGGGCATTTACCTTGCACATGGCTGACTTAGGACGAACCATAGTTCTATTCCCCGGTGTCCCATATGGTCTCCAAGCCAGGAGTGATTTCTGAGTGCATAGCCAGGAAGTAAACACTGAGCATCACTGGGTGTGGCCCAAGAAAAAAACAAAACAAAAAGTGAATCTTGTTTAAAAGAAAATGAACATGCTTCTCCTAGTTTTAAATACAAACTTCATTGGAAAAATTGAGCCTGAATTATAAAAAATTCCATATGATTTGTTTTCTCTTGGACTCAAATTTATTATCCTGATTTTAGAAAATAAAACACAAGTTTTTTTCTCTAAGTGTTTTTGTAGAAAAGCTATAAAATATGCAGGAAAACCAATCTGACTAAACTCCAGGTATGCTGGTATTGGGGCTGTTATCTCTAGGACTTTTTTGGAGTGAGTGTGGGCACCTTTCCCTCTTTCTTGTACTTCTAGGTGAACTGGCAGTTCTAACCATATCCCAATATGCAATTGACTTGTCTGCATCAGTTCTGCTTCATAGACTCACTCTGTTCTCAAAAGGGATATAAACTAAGCTAAAAGCTGACGATCTCAAGAGATGGGACCAGGCCACGTCCCTGCCCTGCCAAAGCCATGCTTGCTGTATCTATTAGTCATAATCACCACTTTACCTATGGCCTTGCTTCACAACTCCTCTGATTTTCTGTAGAGACACCAAACTGACCAAACCCAAGTTAGCCAGTGTTTAGGCTGATATCACTAATCTTTTTTTGGTGTGAGTGAGGGCAAGCTTTCTCCCTAAATTCTACTTCTAAGAGACCTGGTAACCAATCCCCTCCCCAAAGCCACAGTATTGGTAATAGTTCTTTGAATTCAGATGCATTTGGACCTGCCCATATGACAACTTAATTTGTTTAATACTGCCACCCCCAAAGAAACACACCAATGAGTAGCTGGTCACTTAATGGTCAAAAAGAAGAAAGAAAGAAAGAAAAAGAAAGAAAGAAAGAAAAAGAAAGAAAGAAAGAAAGAAAGAAAGAAAGAAAGAAAGAAAGAAAAAGAAAGAAAAAAGAAAAAAGAAAGAAAGAGAAAGAAAGAAAGAAAGAAAGAGAAAGAAAGAAATAAGAAAGAAGAAAGAAAGAAAAAGAAAGAAAGAAAGAGAAAGAAAGAGAAAAAGAAAGAAAAAAAGGAAGGAAGGAAGGAAGAAAAGAAAAAAAATAACAGAATGGTTAGCTAGCAACAAAAGCTTACTAAACTCTCTGCCATTTACTAATGACCTCATTGGAGATACAACAATTTTGCTTTTCACTGTACTTCTTTTTTCTTTCTTCTCTTCTCTTCCCTTTCTATTTTTTAAAAATAGATTTTGTTTTTACTTATCTGAAAAAAAGTATTACTGTCAACTTTGTCAACTATGTGATGCATTTTTAAATAAGTAAAATAAAAATGAATACAACATAATAATTCAAAACTATACATAAATATATAATATATAAAGAAGTTTATAATAAAAACATGTACATGAAAAGTTTTGATCTAGAAAAGGAAGTGCTCGTTGTGTTGGCAGAAATTTTTGGAAAGTCTTATCTAATAGCATATTATGGGTAAAGGCTGGGCTATTCTCAGCAGTGCTCAGGGCTTGGTTCTAACTCTAAGCATTAGAGGCAATTCCTGGCATTACTGAGGAAATCTGAACAGTGGCAGGCATCTAAACTGAGTTGATCACATGCAAGGCAATTATATTCTCCCTGTACTATCTCTCCAACTAATGGAAAAATCTTTGAATGAAGACAAGAACTGTAATTCCTCTCAAAGTAGAAGAGTAAGAGTTCGAGCTTCAGAATCAATCCATTATGATTTGACATTATGATTTGATTGTCATCTCTGTGTGACCAGAAATATACTATTTGACTTCTCTACACATCAGTTTTCCTATTTGTAGTATGTGATTAGTTTACCATGGGTTATCTGTAATTTAAATATTATTATGCAGTAGAGTGATTTTTGACCGTAATAAATGATTTCTAAATGTGGTAGAGGTTAGGAATTTTATATGTGAAGACTGAGATACAAGATTGAACATAGAAGCTATAAAATAATTATTTTGTTTACCACCATTTTTAAGATATTATGATTTATAATACTATTAATTCTACTTTTCATGCATCACCCACCACCACATTACCTACCTTTCTCCACCAATGTCCCAAGGGACCTTTTTATCCTCCCCTTACCAATTTTAACATACTCTATTATTATTAATGATTTAATATAATGAGAGTTTAACAAATATCAGTTGAATACTGTAACAAAATTTTCAGTAGGTCATGTGTAATAATTTTATTATAATGTTTTCATAGTTGAATGAGTACTATAAATTAAATTATTAATGCTATTAAGATATATTTAGGGGGAAGATATTTATCACAATTATAAATTGTTATATAAATAATAACTTGTTAATTCAAACATATTTTAGTGCCAAATAAGGGAACATAAAACAAATGGGTTAGATGTTGGAAATAAAAGCTAAATATTGTAATGGATAGAGATAAATCATAGTTTTATAAGGTGGGGCAGAAGACAACTAACCTGCTTGGGACACTACTGTAGTTGGTATATGCAAGGAACTTCAAGGAATGATAGTAAACAGTAAAAGTCAAAGAAGCATTGATTAGTAAATAGGTGAGAGAGGGCAGGTTATACAAGAAAGTGCTATGAGCTGAATCTATATGAGAAGAACCTACACAGAGGCCATTGTGACTAGAACAAAATTGAATATGAGATGAGAATGTGGTTGAAACTGATCAAACCTTGTAAAATTATGTGCTTCAATTTAAATAATCAGACTTAATTCTGTATATGAAAACATTGTATTGTAACAGGTTATTAATAAGCTCAGATTTAATTTTTCATCATGGTACTTGTTTGTAAACTATATGGGTAGGAATATCTTGAATAAAACTCTTGATTCTAATGATTTTATTTATTTACTTATTTGTTTTGGTTTTGGGGTCACACCCAGCAGTGCTCAGGGGTTACTCCTGGCTCAATGCTCAGAAATTGCTCCTGGCAGGCTTGGGGGACCATATGGGATGCCGGGATTCAAACCACCGACCTTCTGCATGCAAGGCGAACACCTTACCTCCATGCTATCTCTCTGGCCCTGATGATTTTATTTTTATATATTTGAATCTGGGAGTCCAGGAAGAGAGCAGGTTAGAAAAGTAAGAGGCAAAAGTTAATTTGTTCTGAGGCTGAAAGAAATAAGAAAGATCTTTTTTATAGTTGGGAATTATAATGGCCAGGATTCAGTATGGAGCTAGAACAGAATTGAATATCATCATAAAAGAAGAAGCAGTAGGTTTCTATGATATTTCACTGATTTTGAAGAGGGGATTCCCAATTGTGAATGAGGAAAGGCAGGAAAGTCTGCATTTTGAGGCTTGAATCAAATTGTTTTGGTTTGTTTCCTGGTTCTTCAATCTAACAATTCTAAGACCTTTAACAGGTTACATTACATAATTCAGCTTTTTCAAATGAAATCTAAAAGTGATGTTGACCTTAATTTAGATTTCCACAAATGTATGTCTTACAATAAAGGATTATTTTTAAAGACTTAAAGAGTTTTTAAACATTTATATTTTATTGAAATTTAATTATTTGGGACATATAGGTATTATCATTATTATCAATTACCTTTATTAGTCATCTTTCAGGTCATCACACTGAAATAGCATCACACTATGTTCTTTTTTAACATATTTTTATTTTTGATCATAGTGGCTTACATATTGTTGACAATAATATTTTAGGTACATATTAACATAAAATCAGGGGGATTCTCATCACCGAATTGTCCTCCCTACATGTCCGTTCCCGTCCTACCTCCCAGATCCTCCTCCCTCACCCCCGGGGCTGCTAGAATAGGTGGTCCCCTCTGTGCCTAGCTTACTACTTAGTGGTCTTACAACTGTTTGGTCTTGGTACCTCCCTTATTTCCCCCTCTACCTGGGAGGCAGGACTAGCTAGTTCAAGTTATGTGGTTTTGTTTGAAGAAGAGAAAAGTAATAAACTGGGGTAAAAATCAAATACGCCAAAAATGGGCAGAGTCCTTCTAGAGGCTCTCATCATCGGTTTGAGAGATGAAGGGGAAAAAGAAGGTGAAAAACCCCAACAGTACAAAAAGAAGTGTCAAATAAAATATCCAGTGAGCACTCCAACAATAAAGATAAGCACCACATAAAAGCCATGGTCTTGAGATTAAAAACATGGCAGAGCACAGAAAGAAAGAAAAGAAAAGAAGAAAAATAAATAAATAAATAAATAAATATAAATGGAGACAATCACTTCAATAACCACACCAAAACAAAGAAATCGACAAAAAGTAGATAGATAAATAAAAAAAAACCTGTTTTTGTACTTTTTGCCTCTTTTTTTTTTTCCCTCCTGCACAGGCACAGTAAATATTGGGGTCATTCGAAAAGGAATTCCCTTGGCCTAAGAAATACAGGGTTTCTCCACCCTTGGAGTATATTGTCATGGGATTAACTATAGACTCCGTTCAGGTTGATTTACTCTCCCTTTGGTGCTTTCGCGATGTTTGGAAGACTTCTGCTCCATCCTGGGGCATCACACTATGTTCTATTGACTACAACTGTGGTTTAATTTTGTTCTGTTTGGATGTGAGAGATTAGGTAAGATATGGTCAGCTGCAATGATGGATGCCTTCTAGAAAGTGGATTCTAGTAACCAACTCAAAAATCTTTTATCTGCTTTGGAGAACATAGATTAGCTGTGAGGTCAGTTTATAGGTGACTTTGGGAATGCAGTAGTAGTTTAAAGGGACCCATCTAATTTGAATTGAGAGAGATTAAGGTAACACAGAAATTTGTGACCAGATATTCCATTAAAGGCTATTGGTAGAAACTATCAAACTGGATAAAATAGTACAACTAGTGCACTGAGTTCATCAGAAACCTCTGGTAAGAAATGTCAAGACCTTTGAGTCCCCAGAGTGTTTCACCTTAATGTCTCACCATCTTATACTCACTTCATGGGACTTTGAATCACAGTCATAATTTGCTTATTCAAATTTTACGCACCTTTTAAGAGTTCATTTATACACTTTATACACATTTATACAGATTCTTCCTGCATATTCCAAACAAAATAATCTCTTCCAGCAGATTTTATTGTGGAAAAAAAACTGCAAAAATAATGGAACAAAAAAAATTAACAATGAAAACTTACACTAATTAAGGCACTTTGAGTGTATAATTCCATTCAATTCAGACCATGGTATAATGCTAAGAATAAGCAACTACTGTTTATAATATTTTTTGTTTTGATTTTTGGGCCACAACAGGTGGTCTTCAGGGGTTACTCCTGGTTCTGCACTCAGAAATTACTTCTGCAGGCTCAAAGACTATATGGGATGCCAAGTATAGGACCCAGGTTGGCTGCAATGTGCTATTGCTCAGGCCCCGACTTATAATAATTTAATTGTCATATTCAACTATTTTATACATTATAGTTTATTTATAAAATGTATTTTGTACTCTTTACTCATACATATAAACATAAAAATATCTGCTTTTTATGCACTTATTGCTTGAACATCAAGAGCATAGAGCAAAAGTTCATGTTTTCTTTCTCAGAACTTAGTGGAATATGAGATGTGATTTGCTCTGATAGAATCAAGGTTGCCACATATAATTCTAAAAGGTATCTAACCTGTGATCTATATAATTTGTCAACCGAGCCCCAGATAGGATAACATAAATTACTTATTGGTCTGTGTAGGATACAGTTGGATGTGTCACAAGACAGGGAAACAACCTTACACAAGGTCTGACGTATTTATTCATTGCTCTAATTTTTTCAGGCAGACTGAATAGAACGCTAATGATTCTGGTAATGTCCTAAGTTATTTATCTTAATACAGATATTTGCAGGCACATTATTTGCAAATGATTCTCTCTTAAGAATGGAACAAGAGTATTGATACAAAGTGGTTTGGCCATCGTATCTGATATTTGTTTGAGAGTAGAGGGTGTTTTGGTCATTTTATCAGGATTGTTTCTTGTGCTCCTAATAATAGAATAAATAGTTCTCTTGTATTTAAGAGAAGATGGGGGAGAAAGTGAACACTTTTTCTTAATGCTACAGTTTGACAGTTCCTCACATGTCGCAGGTAAGGTTTGTCAGGTCAGAGAGGTTAAGTGCTTTGTCCCAGGTTACACAGCTAGCTCAGCTAGCTCTTAAGTCTGACTCCCAGATCAGTGCTTTTCTCCATTAAACACTGCCAGAATGAATGTCTTGTAATGATTTCTTTCAAAGAAAAGGAAATCCTATTGGAATTTACAAGTTGTTTCAAATAAAAAGACTTTAAATTTCTGAAATTAACCTCCAGTCCACTTTATAAGTGAACCTAACTCCTATTTTTAGCACATTCTAAAGGGCTTAGTTTCTACTTCTCTATGTATTTACATATGGATATATTGCTAACCGTTTGCATTTCTGATAAAAAGTTACCTATGCACATAATGCTGAACTGATTTAGAACGTTTGCCTTTGTTGAAACAAAAGCAATTCGTGCCATTCACATCAATGAGATGTAATTGTATGTATAGTGAGCGGCCCTCAACCAGGCTAATGCATATTCAACCAGTAGTGAGAATAGGGTGACCCCAGAATGATTAGGAGAGTCCCTCTCTGATTTAGTGTCTCACCCTAGAGTCAGATAGGCACAACACTCTTTCTCCCCCCAGTTCGATAGCCTGCTCCTAAAACTCCGCCCACCCTGACGCACCAGACCGCCTGTCTGATTTGGGGGCTCTGGCAAAAAGCCTGAGCTCATTGATTACAGATCGCCGTTAATAAAGAGCATTTGTAATGCAGCAGTAGCGAGGCGGTCTCCGCACACTGGTTCATGATGGCCCTTCAGGCTCCACAATTAAGTCGTTCAGCAGGCATGCCCCCTGTTGCAGCTGCTCTGTCAATCTCATTTTGAAGCACAAATGATCTTAGACCCAGTGTTTGACATGGGGTTTTAACACCAAAGAAGGCAATTCTGCAACTTCAAATAAGCCTAATTGGTTGAGCGCTCGGGCGTTCACTCAAGCTGCTTCAGTCCATCAGAGAGAGATTTCCCTCTAATTGAACTGCTCAGAAGGAAAAGGACCACGAGGAATCACACAACCAGCTCAACCATTGGAGAGGGCGAGATAGATAGATAGATAGATAGATAGATAGATAGATAGATAGATAGATAGATAGATAGATAGATAGATAGATAGATAGATAGATAGATAGATAAGATGATGGGTAGGTAGATAGGTAGATATAGATAACCTATCTATATATAACTTTATATAGTTTATTTCTATATATAGCTCCATGATAGCAAACTTAAAGACACAGTCTTCCTTCTTAATAATCAGTTACTTCTCAAGGTAAAAATGGTAGTTATCTGTGTAAAAGATCACAGAATTAGGACTGAAATGGCATCTCTGCTCTTAAATGTATCAAAGTATATGTGTTGTTTTGTAAAGGACATTTTATAACATTTGTTATCAGAGCATTTGTCTACTTCATGCTGAAGGTTGCCCCAAATATAAACATGCAATTCAGGCTATGTGGGAATCACAGTGAGTTTTTAATCTCTCTTCTCACTGCACCTACTTCTTCTTCTGTTAAAAGAGAATTATAAGAGAAGATAAGAACTAATCTGAATTTATTCCCAATTATTATCTACTTAGCTTATCTAGCCAGAACTACATATACCCCTATCTAGCTCTTCCTCTTCATGTGACACAGAGTAAATTTCTCTGAACAATAACAAATTGTAGCAATATTTAAAGTCACTGTATATTTCTACAATAGGCATAGTAATGACATATTACTATTTAAAAATTATTACGGTTATAGCTTTACTACTATTAGTTGCTAATATAGTAGTTACTAATATATATCTTTTATGTTATAGTAATTGGAATATCAAGCAGGATCAATGAACTTAAAGAGTTGAACAGAGGTGAGTTTTCTGAACAAACAAAATTATAAGTAAAAAATTACTTTAATATCTCTCTTTTAAAATTTTCACACATGTTACGGGGGCCGGAGTGGTGGTACAGTGGTAGGGCATTTGCCTTACACACGGCTGACCCAGGATGGATCATATGGCATCTCATTTAGTCCCCCAAGCCAGGAGCAATTTCTGAGTGCAGAGCCCTGAGCATCACCGGTGTGGCCCAACCCCCCCCCCCAATTTTTTTCACACATGTTTTACATACATGACTTAGGAAATGGAAAATCATGAGGGGAATAAAAGAATGATTCAAAGGTACACAAGACCTTTGGGATTGGCTCTAATTTATTTTGATATTTTATTTTAAATATAGAAGCACAAATAATGGTGCTCAATTGGAGGAGTTTGGGAGGGGTCTTTTGAAATAGCTGTGTTGAAAAAGCAATATGTTTTAGGTCTCTGGGTTATGCTTCTGTTTAACTTTGTGGCTCTAAAGATATTGTGCCACTTTTATAGGCATCAAATTTTCATCTTAAAAAATAATAACTGGTCAGAGAGATAGCATGGAGGTAAGGCATTTGCCTTTCATGCAGAACGATGGTGGTTTGAATCCAGGCATCCCATATGGTCCCCTGTGCTTGCCAGGGGGGATTTCTGAGCATGAAGCCAGGAGTAACCCCTGAGCGCTGCTGGGTGTGACCCAAAAACCAAAAAAAATAATGATAATAACTGGGTAAACAAAGTAGTATAGTGGATCTTATTTGTATGCCAGGGCCTAGTTTTGTTCCTGACCTTGGCATGTAATTCACCGAGCAACTTCAGGAGGAATCCTTGAGTAAATTTTAAACATAGCCAGGTATGGCCACTAATTCCTCAGAAACAAAACCCAGAAACAAAACCATCATTATACTGATGATGAACAATAAATTGAACAAACAAAACCAGAATTTATTTGTATATTGGTGGAGGATATGCTTGATTTTGTGTCCAATATTATAACATTTCTTTTTTTTTCTTTTTTTTTTTGGGGGGGTCACAGCCAGCTGCGCTCAGGGGTTACTCCTGAGAAGTAACTCAGAAGTCGCTTCTGCAGGCATGGGGGACCATATGGGATGCCAGGATTCAAACCACCGTCTGTTCAAATCTGCTGCATGCAAGGCAAATGCCCACCGCTGTGCTATCTCTCTGGCTCCCATCATGATAATATTTCTATTTAAGATTTTCTCACCCCCAAAACTATATCTTCCTCAATTCCCACTTAAGGAAGATTTAGCAAATAATTCTTCTGTGGATTTTGATTCTAGATGAAACTGAATCTACTTGATATCAGCATAGTGACATCTGCCTATAGGGTCTTGGGCCCTTGTAGACTGATTTAGGTGATGGTGCTGCTTTGCTCCTAGGCAAAGGATTTCAAAGGGGTAAATTCATGCAATGCTGTAAGTAAAGAACTAATGTGTTTAATTTGCATTTTGTTCCCACAAATTAACAAATTTGTGGAAATTACTGTATATAATTGAGAGGTATAATTTTATACATCTTCAAAATATATATTCTTTACCTATACACACCACCAAAGAGCCAAGATCCTTCCTCCTATCCCCAAGGTACAGGCTCAAATGGCCATCTGACATCTCTGAGTCTACCTAGTCCAGGTAAATGCTCTCTCAGACCTATGGCCCCCCGCCTATTTGTTCCTTTGCCCTTTGTAGGTCAGCCTGCCTTGTATTCTCTAAGAGGAATTCTGTAACCTCTGTAAAGCATCTTCTAATTCCTATGATCATCACGGAAATTCTTTGTTACATGCAATCTAACATGCCTTCTTTCTCGTGCCATAAAGTTCTTATTTTTTAAAAAGTATATCATATTTTTCAGTAGGAATGTAGTCTCTATAGTTTTGATGACTATTAAATTGCCCCTCATTTTCAATTTTCTTATGACTAAACATGAAGTAAACAATAGCATCTCACAATGCTATGAAGATAAAATAGTGCAATATGAGAAAGTGACTGGTAGAAAATCTGGCCCCCTGTGAATGCTGTGCTTTATTTTCTGTCAAAGTAAAGCTGTCAGAGGAAACACTGCATGGATACAAAACAGGTATATGATATATCTAGGGTCATTATTTGCATGGTATATCAATTTGTAAACTTATAAAAATGCCTTTGAATAAATTTTGACTTATGGACATTTTATCAGTCAGCTGTTGAGTAAAACTCGCCTATAAGAATCTGGTTAGAATTGGATATGAGAGGTGAATTTCAATGAGGCTCCTCTCTCAGTATGCTCAATTCCATTTCTCCAACTCCCCACACAGATACATATCCTGCTTTGCCTCATTTATTATGATATTTCTCATCAGCATGAATTGCTATATTAACCAATTGTCTTTGTATGTCTCTTCTTTTTTTTCCAAGGAAGTTTATGTTCAGGAATTATATTCTACGATTGTTATCTCCTTTCTATTGTTATGTGGCTTATTCTTGATATTTTGTGTGTGATATTTTGGTAGTTTATGTTTCTTTGTAGTGGTGCTTATATAAATTCAACTATATCTGTAGATTAATAAAGCTAAAAATAATGGTAGACATCAAATAACCTTTATTTCACAGAGGGGGAAACTAAAACCCAGAATAAAAATGACTTTCTCAGAGTTCCACAGCTAATTTCTGGACCACTGTCTCTTACCAAGAGTATTGTCACTACCTCTTAATCACTTCTTACTGAGCTATACTTCGTTATAAACTATCATTGTTTTATATCTCGGCCACTTAAAATTATGTCTAATAATAAGCTAATAATCTGTTAATAATCTAAGCACGAACTTTTTATGTTAAAATTAAACAAATCTCTAAGCTATTTCTACTTTTTCCAGTTTTTAATTGGCAAAATTATTTAACTTTAAAATAGTTGAAAGAATTTATGCACATCTGTATAAATTATTACCTGTGTCAGTCAATTACTTTTGCTATATTTTTAATTTAATAATATAAAGTAGGCATGCATAAAAACACAGAACAGTGAGTTATATACTCTTCCTCAATAATTAGAATTTCAATAGATATCAAAACACCCCACTTTCAAAGATTTAGCATGTATTACCTAAATATGAAAAAAACTCTTGTCTTATATTACCATAACCACCATAACACCATCTAGGAATTTAACAATGAATATTATAATTTACCTAAATTAAATTCATGATGTAATATTTATTTCTTATAAGGTTTTAATACCAATTGACTCAAGTATGTCCTTTAACTGTATATTTTATTTTTGATTTCAAGTCAATCATTTATTAATATACATCAATTAAATTCCAAAATTGCTATCAACATGACAACTAATTACTTCTTGAGTTTCTGTGGGCTGACAGGGCAGTTCTACACGTTGTGTCATCCAGTGAGTCAGTCATTTATATCTATCTGACAGCTGGGTTGGGCTATGTTGGAAGGTCCCAGAAACTCCCTCACATTTTAAGGATTTTGATGTTAGCTGAATGAATTTTTCTCTCTTTTCTCTCTCTTGTTTTCTTTCACCCCTCCCCCTTGCTTTCCCCTCTCCTCTTTCATTATAAGGAGACAGAAACTCTTAAGGTACCTAGTCAGCTATAAGTAGCTACTATTCTTTTAAGGGTGAAGATCTCAGTTACCAAAAGCCCTCCCCCTTGTAATTGTCACAGGATATCCGGAAGTCAGCTGGGGGTTATATAAAGTCCTTGGCCCATGTGCTAGGGTGGCAGTAACTGTCACTGCATGGAAGTTGGCTGTGGGAGTATTTAAAGTCCTTGGCTGAAGTGCTGGGAATTGGGGGGGGGGGGAACAAAGGACTCTTCTGCTGCCACCACTGGCCCTGCTGGATGGTCACTGCCAAATTGCTGGAGAAACTGTTTACTGTGTTCCCAGATCCTGCTGCCTTTTGCTGCCTCTCCTACTGTTCTGGGCCTAACATGGGTGGCTCTTTATATTTGCTCTTATATGACTTTTCTCTTCAAAGAAATAGCCAGGACTCATATGACAGTTGGATTTCAAGAGAACAAAGGCAAAAACTGCTGGGTATTTGAGGGGCTACTTGTAAAACTTAACATATTACCATTGCCCTTTATGGATCATGGCATATTAAAAGGCTAGATTAGGTTTAAGGAGAATAAATTGACAACACTTAGTGATATGAGGAATTTCATTGTGTGGGTATGGTTATGAGTTATTGGCAATCATCCTTGGAGATTATGTACTGAAGTTATTTCCATTTTTTATGTCTAATGTACTTCAAAATGCTGAATTTATTTTTATAAACACCAGGCTATTGTCCAGTAGAATTTTCAAAATCTGTACTTCAAAAATTATTTTCTCATTATCAGATTTAGATAAAACATTTATGACAAGAAATAGATGATGTTTTATATTTTTGAGGAGGCATAAACTGTCAGTTTGTATAAATGTTACTGAGCTATTTGATAACTTGATAAGGAGGTTTCTGTTATCTGGAGATAGTAATTTTTATCTATAATTAGTAATATTAGCATGTTTCTATAAGTCTATGAGATGATTTTACACAGCAAACTTTCACTGAATATTTAAGCATTCAGTAATACTTGTCTACATCAATAAATCACAGATCTATTATTAAAATGAGTGGTTACAAATTGGTGGTGTTGTCAGAATTCTTGCATCTCCTCTGTTTTTTAATTGGGATTCTTTTGCTTCTCTTCACATTTATTTTTATTGTCATTATTATGCAAAACATGTAAGTAAATGTATTATAATTCATTTTTGTATCAGTTAAATTATCTCAAAATTTCAAGTTTATTCAGTTTATTTCAAGTTTATCATTAATTATTAAATTATTTAAAAATTTTAATAACACATTTAATACAGTGACTATATTGTTTCAGTTAGTTACTTTTAATTTTTACAGAATAGTCTAAACCTCAATTATCATTAAATCTAAAAGAAAATTTCTCGTTAAATTTTCTAGTAACATGTAAAAATAAAATTTGCTCCTTATAAAATGTAAGAAATTATATCAATACCATTTTTGTCTTTAAAAAGAAAAGGACAAGAGTAGTAGGACAGCAGTTAGGGCACTTGCCTTGCATGTCACCAGCCCATATTTGAGCTCTGATATCCCATATAGCCCCTGTGCTTCCAGGAGTAGTTCCTAAGTGTAGAGCCAGGAGTAGCTGAATACTGCCAGGTGTGGCCTAATAACAAAACCAAAAAATCAGCCCCCATCCCTAAAAGAAAAAGTTTATTGTTCTTGGTTGAACACTTTGCTGGAATAATGAAAATTTGATCATATATGTATTTTCTTTTAAATTAAATTTCTTTATTTTAGACACTGTGGTTTATGGGGTTGCTCATAATATAGATATTTTTGGCACTCAATATTCCAACTTGAATCTAAACTCTAGAGTGTAACATTACCTCTACCCTTGTCAACAGATTCCCAACCTCCCTGAAACATGCTCCTTGGCAGTTAAGATAATTTACCTAACATTGCTTGATACAACGAAATGGTAATGGTATAATTGAAAAAAAAAACTTATTAAAGAAAATTTGTGTAAAGTGTCACATCTCTCAATGAGTCCTTGGCTTGTCTCCTATATCCTTGTTTGAAAGTTTACTAAACTGTTTATTGCTAGTTTAGCATTCTATTTTGTTTGTTGAGCTTGTGTGGCTTTTATGTTAATTTTGTATCTAACGGTGTATTATTTCAGGAGAGAAATCAATATTAAAATTATGGGGGTATTGTGAGGATCTCTGGAGCTGGCTGGGCCAATGAGCTCAAATGGAGACCTGAGATGGTTCGCAGGTCTGACTACTGGGATTTTTGGAAGTATAGAGGTGTGCGAAGAGGATGCCTGTCCTGGCTTCAAAATATAAGGAAAGAAAAAAAATAAAATGGGGAAAAAAATCAAAGCAAAAAACAGAGGCTATAAATATCAATTTAAGAAAAGAAAGGGAAAAAGAAAGAAAAACATAACAACTATACAAAAAAAATTAAACAAACCCCCCCAAAAGCACCACAGCAATGGCCCCGAAATAAAAACAAAACAAAGCAAAGCAAATCAAAACAGCTAAAAAAAACAATAACAGTAACAAAACCAAAAATAAATTAATTTGTGCTTTTTTTTTTGCATAGGCACAGAAAATATTGGGGAGATTAGAAAGGGAGTTCCCTTGGCCTAAGAGATACAGGGTTTCTCTGCCCTTGAAGTATACTGTCATGGGAATAACTACAGGCTTTGTACATCTTCTTTTACTCGACCCTAGGTTCTTTTGTGGTGTATGGGAACTTTCCGCTCAGTTGTAGATGTTAAAATCAGGCCTCTGTAAGCTAGAGATCTTGGTATTTGCACAGGTCCTAGGATGGAGTCTTTCTTTATGGTTCTAGAAGTTCTGTTCCATCACCATTACTGTTGTTTTAATCAGTCTTCTGTAGTTGGTGGTCTTGGTTTTTGCCCTGATTCTAGGACGAAGCCTAGAATAGAGTCTTTCATTATGTTTCCAGAAGATCTGCTCAGTTGCAGTTGTCTTAATCAGACCTCTGAAATTAGAAATCTTGGTGGTTGTAAACAGATCGCAGGCCTAAGCCTAGACTAGGGTCTTTTTTATTAGTTCCAGGATAAATTCTGTCAAGTCATGGTTGTCACAGTCAGTCTTCTGTAGTTAGCGATCTTGGCTTTTGCACAGATCAAAGGATGACATGTCTTCTGATTTCTACTTATCGTTAGGTGGTGAGGTAAGACAATCTACTCTTAGATCAAGTTGTTGCCATTTCCTCATTGTCAGGATGTCAAATCAAAACCAGTGCATCTAGGGTTTGGGGTTAGACAGTCGATGTCTAATCACATGGAGTCTAAATTGGGTCCACATGACATATGTTCAAGATGGGAGGTGCCTCTGTATGACAAAATCTATTCTTTCCTGAAATGCTATGAATTAATCCTTATATATAATATATGGATCTAGGATGACCAATTATTAGGAAAGTAAAGATGAGTTAATCACTCAGATTTATAAAATCTTTTCACTTTTAATTTTATTAAGATACCATGACTTGAAAGGTTATAGTTATTTGAGGCACTCTATATTCCATATAACACCAGTTACTCATCAGTGGTAACTTCCCTCCACCAATGAATTAGCTCCACCCCCCAATCCTAGTCTTTGTCTTTGACATACATATTTCTAGCTATTTTTGTTTTGTTTTGGGGCCACACATGAGGATATTTCTCTTTCTTCCTTCCTTCCTTCCTTCCTTCCTTCCTTCCTTCCTTCCTTCCTTCCTTCCTTCCTTCCTTCCTTCTTTCTTCTTTCTTATTCTTTCTTCTTTCTTTCTCTTCTTTTCTTTCTTTCTTTCTTTCTTTCTTCTTTTCTTTCTTTCTTTCTTTCTTTTTTCTTTCTTTCTTTCTTTCTTTCTTTCTTTCTTTCTTTCTTTCTTTCTTTCTTTCTTTCTTTCTTTCTTTCTTTCTTTCTTTCTTTCTTTCTTTCTTCTTTCTTTCTTTCTCTTTTTCTTTTCTTTCTTCTTTCTTTCTTCTTTCTCTTTCCTTCTTTCTTTCTTTCTTTCTTTTCTTTCTTTTTCTTTCTTCTTTCTTTCTTTCTTCTTTTTCTCCCCTTCCCTTCTATTTCCTTTTCTTCCCTTCTTCCCTTCCCTTCCCTTTTTCCTTCCCTTCCCTTTTTCCCTTCCCTTCCCTTTTTCCTTCCCTTCCCTTGCCTTCCCTTCCCTTCCCTTGCCTTCCCTTCACTTCCCTTCACTTCCCTTGCCTTGCCTTGCCTTGCCTTGCCTTGCCTTGCCTTGCCTTGCCTTCCCTTCCCTTCCCTTCCCTTGCCTTGCCTTCCCTTCCCTTGCCTTGCCTTCCCTTCCCCTCCCTTCCCTTTCCTTCCCTTCCCTTGCCTTGCCTTCCCTTCCCTTCTCTTCCCTTCCCCTCCCCTCCCTTCCCCTCCCCTCCCTTCCCTTCCCTTTCCCTCCCCCTTCCTTTCCTTTTCCTCCCCCCTCCCTTCCCTTTTCTTCTGTTTTATGGGCCACACCTGGCAGCACTCAGGGATTACTTCTGGCTCTGCATTCAGAAATTGCTCCTGACAGGCTCAGGGGACCATATGGGATGCAGGTGATCAAACCTGGTTCCTTCCCAAATAGTCTGTGTGCATGGCAAATGCCCTACCACTATGCTATCTCTCTGGTCCCATTTTCTTTTTTTCATTCAATGCCTTGTAAGGGACAGGGGATATTTTCTCTTCCCCACTTTGATATTGAAGAGTGATTGTAATAGCCGGCTTCTTTAATAGTAGGAAATAACGTGAACTCTAGGCTTCGCCATTGTTGAACATAACAAACAATAAGACCATGAGATTCCAGATGGTTCTACATAATTTTGTTCAAGACTATAATACCTCCCAGGAATAAATGTCAATGTGGTTGAGTGGTAGACCAGTTCCCTTCATATTAAACATAATTTTTATAATATCTCTATAAAAATAAGATTTTATATGATATTGCCCAAAGTTTACACTTTGATTCTACAAAGCAGAACTATCTCATAGATCCAGAGCATCAAATTAAACTGCCAGTGATATCAGTCAGAAATAGAAATACATTTGGGAAATATATTTTGACTTAAAAGATGCTGTCATTGGGTCACATAAATTTTGATCTTTGACTGATGAATACACAGGGAGTATTCTAGTTGTGATTTTTTTTAACTATGTTGGGGAGAAGTGGTAATTGGGAGACTGAAGTGGTTCCTAATTGGGTTAAAGAGGATTCATAATAGAGACTCTGCCAAGAGAGAAAAGAGGAGGCTGGTGGAGAGTCATCAGGTGTTTGGTTTGATGAAATTCATTGTTTATCTCATTACTCTGCTCATCATCCCAAATGTGCATTTGGAGCTCAGTCAGCAAGAGCTGGTTTATAAATGAGAATTTCTACTTAAAAACTCATTGACAGAATAGGAACTTTTGAAAAACCTTTCACAGACTCATCACATTTTAGTGATATGTGGGTCCTAAGGCTAATTCCATAGAATGAATCAGTCTCAAGTACACATTGGCTTATACCTGAGATTAATGTCATTGTTTTAGTGATGGGTTATTAATTCATGCATGTTTTCATAATTTTGGGGGGTTTAAAATAAATGATACTTCTAACATGCCCTTTAAATTTTTACGTAAGATTCTGCCAAAATCATACTGAATCAATTTGTGAGAGAAACTGAGAATTATAGATAATTCTCATAGTGGCAGTTTGGTATTTTGACTTTGAGATAAAGAAGAATTATTTTTTGATGTAACTGGAAAAGCATGCAAAACCAATAATGATACTAAATTTAAAAGTAAGTCAATAAGATGAATTAAATTGAGCAGTAAAATAAATTTAAGCAGTTATTTTCACAGAGAAACTGGCACTAAACAATGGGAAAGGACAGAAAAAAAAGAGGTAAAATACTCCGACATTTCAACACTATATTTAGGCCAAAGGCAAATTTTTTCCTAGTGTGCAACTGTGGTGCTTTTGATTTTCTGGACTGAAAAACTGATACCCCCACTCTCCTAGCCTGCCTGCTCACTATTAACGTGGAGCTTTTACTGGGCTGAAAACTGCTTGTACATTGGCCATTTGACTTGCCAGTATTCTGCTCTCCTGTGGAAAATGTGGATCTTCAGACACATAATGTCTTTCCATTAGCAATGGCGGCTCTCCAAAGTAGGGCTGTGGTTTGAACACAAATGGGCAGTGCGGGCCAAAACGAATGCAATTTTGAGTCTACTATCTTTAAAAGGTGGATCTGGAGGCAATTTAGTGAGTGTAAATTACAATTGACTTTGGAAGAAATAACTCATACACTTGAACCTCCTCAGATGTGTAGCCAATAGGGGGTAGCCAGGCTAACATGAAATTTTACACATCCATCAGCTAAAGAAGAGATCCAAATGTAAAAATC
Organism: Suncus etruscus; assembly: GCF_024139225.1. Taxonomy (NCBI): domain Eukaryota; kingdom Metazoa; phylum Chordata; class Mammalia; order Eulipotyphla; family Soricidae; genus Suncus; species Suncus etruscus. The sequence continues at coordinate 70,042,451 of NC_064851.1, read as the reverse complement.
TTGCTATCATATGGATTCGTAACACCCCCTGGAGGACTTGCAGCCCACAAATCAATGAATGGTTTATGCTGAGCCAAAAATATACTTTCACAGAGTTCTCATTTTCCTTAACTGTTTCAGAACACCATATGCGAAAGGCATAGCAACCTGGGAATTACTTTTGTTGGCACTCCTCAGCAGAAGAGGCACCTCACGATGTAGCCAAAAGCATGTTACTGACCAGCTCCTTAGTTCTGACAGAAAATGGTGTTTCATTACTTTTGATATTTAGTTCAAGGAAACATTTTCTACCATACAGATGTTTTGGTTGATGATATTCTAGGTATCATACTGACACTCTTCAGGGGTAACTTACTAATCAATTAATGGTAGATTAAAATAAAATTATGCTGGTTACTGTTGTTCTTATCTTTGTTATACTTTGTTATGTACATGAGACCTGGTTTTCACCTTTACTTTATGTCAGAAATATGTATTTTTGTGGGATTTATTTTTTTCTGTGAATTTTTTAAGAATGCTGAATAGAGAAGTATTTTCCTAACATGCCACATGTTAGGAAGTTTTCTGTCCTGGAAAGAAACTCCTTTAATACTTCTTTTAAAAAAATCTAGTTTCAGGGCTATGTATTCCCTAAGCTATTGCCGTTTATGAAGCCTTGTAGCATTCCTTCAAATCTGAATAATAAATAGGCTGGACAGAATATTCATATTCAGATGTTCATTTTATTAAGACTATACTATTTTCCTTCATTCTCTTCAGGCTCATAGAGTCTTATTCGAAAGAATTACTATCTCTCTTTTGGGATTTGCTTTATTGTCCGTTTCTTTTTTGATTTTTTTTTTAATATTCTTTCTCTCTCATTTTTCACATAATGTGCTGCAGTTTTCCTAGTTGAGTCTATTTTGTTTGGCACCCTTTAAGCCTTTTGTATTTTGTTGCCTATATTTCTCAACTCTGAAAATTTCTTGTATATAATTTCTTTAATTATTTTTTCTCCATTAATATACCTTCCTTTTCCTCAGAGACCCTAATAATTTATGTGTTCCTCTTGATCTCATCCAATAGTTTTCTGGAGTATGATTTTATTTCCTGGAACTTCTTGAATTTTTTCTCACAGCTATTATTCTGTTGCGCAGATATTCTATTTATTTTTATATCATCTACTATACTCCAGTTCTGATGGCAGTTTTCTTATTTTGGCCCTTATAATTGTCATCTTTTGTTTGTTTGTTTTTCTTTTGAGATCCTTAAATAACATCACCATAGTGCCAATAAAATCTTTCTCTGAAGATTTATAGAGCTGGTGTTGGTTGAGTACTCTGTGTTATTGTTTTCACTCATTAAAATTAGTGGACATATATACACTAGTGTTTATGCTGTTGGAGATTCTGAGAGACTAGTGGGAATTTGTGCATTTTTACTTTCCTGCCTGACATAACCCAGTGACAGAAAGTACAACTGTGTAGTGTAAAATATAGTGAGTATATATTATGCAGTTATGTATGCTGCCATGGAATTCAGAAAACATGGCACTAAGCTTCTTAAAATGGTGGAATTTGGGTGAGGAGGCACAGGGACTTAGTCAGAAGGAAGTGTAATTTTCCTCTAATTGGAAAAAGATTCAGAGATATTAGACAGGAGAAAGCTTTTGACAAGGTTCAGTACTTATTCATAATAAAAAAAACTCTCAACAAAATGGAAATTGAAGGAATTTTCTTTAATATTATCAAAGTAGTTTATTAGAAACCCATTGGAAACACTCTTCTCAATGAGAAAAAAATAAAAGCCTTTTACTAAGACCTGACACAAAGCAAGACTGCCTTTCTCTTGCCACTTCTGTTCAATATAGAACTGACAGTACTTGCCATACAAGTTAGGCAAGAAAAATACATGAAGGGCATTTAGTTAGGAAAGGAAGAAGTGAAGCTCCTATTGTTTGCAGATGACATGATCGTTTTTATAGAAAATCCTGAAGATGCCAGAAATTTTTTCTAGAAACAATAAACTTGTTGAGCAAAGTGGGATGAAACAAAGTTAAAATGCAAAACCCCATGGATTTCCTGTAAATAAATAATGAATGAGAATAAAAAGATATTAAGAAAACATTCCAATTTACAATTGTGTCTCAGAAAATGAAGTAACTAGGAGTCAACTTAACTAACGTGGTGAAAAGCTATATAAAACAATGATACGGCCCTGCTGTGCTTCTTCTGACGAAACTGAGGACCTGAAGGGAGCCCTATCCTGTGCTTCTCTGTCTTTTCTGAACATCATCTTGATACCTAAACCAGACAGAGATGCTACCAAAAAAGAAAATTACAGACCAATATCACTGATGAATACAGATGCAAAGATCCTCAACAAAATCCTGGCAAATAGGATTCAATGCCTCATTAAGAAGATCATCCAATATGATCAAGTAGGTTTTATCCCAGGAATGCAAGGATGGTTTAACATTCATAAATCTATCAACATCATACACAACATCAACCACAAGAAAAATAGAAACCACATGATCATATCAATAGATACAGAGAAAGCATTTTAAAAGGTCCAACACCCATTCTTAGTCAAAACTCTCAGCAAGATGGGAATGGAAGGAACCTTTCTCAATATAGTTAAGGCCATCTACCACAAGCCAGAGGCAAATATTGTCTTCAATGGAGAAAACTGAAAGCCTTTCCCCTAAATTCTGGCACAAGACAAGGCTGTCCTCTCTCACCACTCCTATTCAACATAGCACTGGAAGTACTCGCTATAGCAATTAGGCAAGAAAAAGATATCAAGGGAATTTCAGATAGGAAAGAAAGAAGTCAAGCTCTCATTGTTTGCAGATAACATGATACTCTATCTAGAAAACCCTAAAGTCTCTACGAAAAAGCTTCTAGAAACAATAGACACATATAGCAAGGTGGCAGGCTACAAAATTAACACACAAAAATCAATGGCCTTTCTATACACCAATAGTAATAAGAAAGAAATAGACATTAAGAAAATAACCCCATTCACAATAGTGCCACACAAACTCAAATATCTTGGAATCAACTTGACTAAAAATGTGAAGGACCTATACAAAGAAAACTATAAAAATCTGCTACAAGAAAAAAAGAGAGGACATGCGGAAATGGAAACACATACTCTGATCATGAATTGGCAGGATTAACATCATTAAAATGGCAATACTCCCCAAAGCATTGTACAGATTTAATGTGATCCCTCTAAAGATAACCATGACGTTCTTCAAAGAAGTGGATCAGGCACTTTTGAAATTTATTTGGAACAATGAACACCCAGAATAGCTAAAGCAATCATTGGGAAAAATAATATGGGAGGAATTACTTTTCCCAACTTTAAACTGTACTACAAAGCAATAGTTATCAAAACAGCATGGTATTGGAATAAAGACAGGCCCTCTGATCAGTGGAATAAGCTTGAATACTCAGAGAATGTTCCTCAGACATACAATCACCTAATTTTTGATAAAGGAGCAAGAAATCCTAAGTGGAGCAAAGAAAGCCTCTTCAAGAAGTGGTGTTGGCAGAACTGGCTAGCCACTTTTTAAAAAATTTGAACTTAGACCCTCATCTAACATCATGTATGAAGGTTAAATCCAAATGGATGATAGACATTGACATCAGACCTGAAACCATAAGATATATAGAACAACACATAGGTAAAACACTCTAGGACATTGAGACTAAAAGCATCTTCAAGGAGGCAACTGCACTCTCCAAGCAAGTGAAAGCAGAGATTAACAGATGGGAATATATTAAACTGAGAAGCTTCTGCACCTAAAAGAAATAGTGCCCAGGTTACAAGAGCCCCCCCATTGAGTGGGAGAAATTATTCACTCAATACCCATCAGACAAGGGGCTAATCTCCAAAATATATAAGGCACTGACAGAAATTTACAAGAAAAAACATCTAATTCCATCAAAAATGGGGAGAAAAAATGGACAGACACTTTGACAAAGAAGAAATACATATGGCCAAAGACACATAAAAAATGCTCCACACACTAATCATCAGAGAGATGCAAATCAAAACAACTATGAGGTACCACCTCACACCCCAGACATTGGCACACATCACAAAGAATGAGAACAAGCAGTGTTGGCAGGGATGTGGAGAGAAAGGAACTCTTATCCACTGCTGATGGGAATGCCGTCTAGTTCAACCTTTATGGAAAGCAATATGGAGATTCCTCCAAAAACTGGAAATCAAGCTCCCATATTACACCTATATTACACCTATATTCATTGCAGCACTATTTACCATAGCAAGACTCTGGAAACAGCCAAGATACTCTTCAACAGATGAATGGCTAAAGAAAGTGTGGTACATATACACAATGGAATATTATACAGCCGTCAAGAGATGAAGTCATAAAATTTTCCTATACATGGATGTACATGGAATCTATTATGCTGAGTGAAATAAGTCAGAGAGAGAGAGAAAGACACAGAATGGTCTCACTCATCTATGGGTTTTTGAAAAAATAAAGACATTCTGCAATAATAACTTTCAGACACAAAAGAGAAAAGAGCTGGAATTACAAGTCACCTCATGAAGCTCACCACAAACAGGGATGAGTTCAGTTAGAGAAATAACTACGGTTTGAACTATCCTAATAATGAGAATGTACGAGAGAAATAGAAAGGCTGTCTAGAGTACTGGGGGAGTTGGGTGGGGAGAAGGGAGATTTGGGACATTGGTGACGGGAATGTTGCACTGGTGATTGGTGGTGTTCTTTACATGACTAAAACCCAAACACAATCATGGTTGTAATAAAGTTGTTTAAATAAAAAAATATATAAAAATAAATAAAACAATGTTACAAGAAGTAAATAAGGACACAAGGAAATGGAGACATATACCCTGCTCTTGGATTTGAAGTATTAACATCATTAAAACATCAATATTTCTCAAAGCACTGTACATATATAATGAAATTTTTATAAAAGTCTCCATGACATTTTTAAAAGAAATATATTATTTGCTCCTAAAATTCATAGGTTAAATAAATGTTCATGAATAGTAAAACAATCCTTGTCAAAATTATGGAAGATTAATTTCCTTCACTTAAAACTGTACTACAAAACAGTAGCTATTAAAAGAGTATGTTATTGGAATAAAGATAGACCTTAGATCAATGGAATAGACTTAAAATCTGGAAGTGGACCCACAAGTTTATGAACAAATATTTTTGATAATGGAGCAAGAAATACAAAGTGAAACAAAGAAAGCCTCTTCAACAAGTGGTACTAGTAGGAACAATCAACTACATGTAAAAATAAATGTACTCAAACCTCTCCTTGACACCATGCAATAAAGGTCAAATCAAAATGAATTAAAGACCTTGAATCAGGCCTGAAACCACAAGGTACATAGAGGAAAATGTAGGCAGAACACTCCATGACAATAAAGCTAAAGGCATTCTCAATGATAAAACACAACTGGCCAAACAAGTAAAAGCAAAGCTAGATTAACGGGACTACATGAAACTCAGAAGCTTCTTTACCTCAAAGGAAACAGTAAGTAGGATATAATGGTTACCTACAAAATGAAAGAAACTTCTCATAAACTATTTTATCAGATAATGGGTTAATATTTAAGATATACAAAGCACTGATTGACCTCTCCAAGAAAAAAATACCTAACTGCATCAAAAAATGGGGAGAAGAATTGAGCAGACATTTCCTCAAAGAAGAAATACTGATGGCCAAAAGGCACATGAAAAAATGCTCCTCATTACTAATCATCAGGAAAATTCAAATCAAAACAACAATGAGATATCATCTCATACCACAGAGACTGGCACACATCACAAAAAAACAAGAACTATTTGTGCTGATGTGGATGCAGAGAGAAAGAAACTCTCATTTACTGCTGTCAGGAATAAAGATTAATCCAGGTTTTTGAAAACAATATGAACATTAATAAAAAAAAAAGTAGAAATTGAGCTTCCATAGATTCAGCAATACCACTTTTAGCAATATATTCCAGGAACAGAAAAACACAATACAAAAATGCCCTCTGCACTCCAAAGTTCAGCACAGCCATATTCTGCAATTGCCAAAATCTGGAAGCTACCCAGGTGCCAACCACAGATGAATGGCTAAAGAAACTGTATCAATATCTATACAATAAAATACGATGCTTCTGTTAGGAAAAATGAAACCATGAAATTTGCTTATACATAAATGGACATGGAGACTATTATGTTGAGTGAAATAAACCAGAGGGAAAGGGATAGACATTGAATAATCTCACTCATTTGAGGTATATAAGAAAAATAAGAAATAGTATGGTAATAATAACAGAGACTATATAGACAAAGGTCAGGAGGTCCAGCCCAAGGTTAAAAGTTGGCCACAAATTGCAGTGAGTGTCAGTAGAATACTAGGATAATGATAGTTGGAACTGATCCCTATGGAAGAACTAAGAGCTGAAAGTGGAGAGACTTAACAGACAAGGCACCCCTCCATTAACAATAGTGCAAACTACAATGTCAAAACGGAAAGAGAGAGGGGGGAGGGAGTGAAGGAGAGAGGGAAAGAGAGATAGGGAGAAAGATAAGTAATTTGCCAGCCCTTAGAGCAAGGCAGGGTGGGAGGGTGAGGGGGGAATGGGAGACATTGCTGACATCATGGTAAAGGATAGCATATATTGTATGACTGAAACTCAACAATAAACAGTTTTGTAACTACAGTGCTTAAAAGCAGTAAATATTTTCAGTGGGGCTTGAATGATATATAATACCATGATTTGCGAATTTACCTTGCACATAATTAATCTGGGTTCAATTCATGGCACTCAATAGCATCTCCAGATTTATATCACCTTAGTGAAGGAAAAAAAGCTGCTTAAAAATATTAAACCAGAAAGATGTCTTGGAATAGAAGGCAATTGTCAAATGCTGGTATTTGGCTAAGAACTATTTTAAGTATTATTCTTTTAAATGGGAGATTTGCATCTATATTATATATTTGGCTACAAAAAATGGTAAGTTTTTGGGAAAGTAGAGTGAAGAAGGCAAGGCTAAGGAGGCAGACAAATTAAAGAAAAAAATTTCAGGACCCGGAGAGATGCCTTGCAAGCAGCCGATCCAGGACCAAACGTGGTTGGTTCGAATCCCGGTGTCCCATATGGTCCCCTGTGCCTGCCAGGAGCTATTTCTGAGCAGATAGCCAGGAGTAACCCCTGAGCACTGCCGAGTGTGCCCCCCCCCCAAAAAAAAATTTCAATTGTAATTGAGTAGTGATCATATTGTCCTATAAAAACTGGACTATAAAAAAAATTAAGCCATTACCCATGTGTAAACTAGGCAACACTTCTGACTTTCAAGGTCATTTAAAATATTGCTCCTGATAAATATGTCCTTTGACTCAGATAGTGAATTTTTTTATGTTGCAATTGAATATTTCAGACCTCTCGATCCTCTGGGTTCTTTGATCTCACACACCTGTCTGCTAACCGCTACTCTATAGGTTTTAGAGGCACAGATTTCTCTGTGAGCACAACAAAGTCTTAAAAAAAAAAAAGCTAGAATCTAGTGCTGATGTCCTCTTGGCATAGAGAATCATGGTAATTTGGTTCTCTAAGTCACTGGAAAATAAAAGGGACTTAAACAATTTTTTTTAACTCTCCTATAGATTATCCCTCTAACATGGAAATAGAGTGATCTGACTAAACTAAAACAAAAATTTCATCTATTATATTTTGGTTACTTGTTTTAAAATCACAACACATGGAAAATTGATTTAAAAAAAGAAACCAGAAAAAATTGCATGTTCTTGGCTTATTATTTAGCTATTTAAAATTTTGACCTTTATTTGGAGGTGAGTAGACCCAAATTAGTCTGATACTTCTCTGAGCTAATTTGAACCTTCATATTTAAAAATACCTCTACCTCAAATCTAGTGTTTTCCTCTAGTTATCTCCTCTAAATTATTCCATTATTTTCTTCACTAATTTGTCCTGACAGTATGTTCAACTCAAGCTAAGACAATTGTAGCAACGTATCTAACTGCCATATATGATTTTTATTTGGACCAAATTTATCCTGAGATTTTTTTCAATTACAATTGATTGAAGAGTGTTTTTCTTTCAGAAATCAATGAGTCAGACATTTATTGACTAACAAATCAATGGAAAATTAAATAAGAACTTAAAACATAGCTGTAGACTAATGAAAATTAAAATAGAGGTTATTAGAATATTTGATATACAGGAAAGTGGCACCAAAGTATGAACTTAATAGCAATGTAGACCTTGAGAAAGAAATAAAGTTACAAATAAACACGTTAGCCTTAACCTACAAGCAACTAGAAAATGAACAATAAGTAAAATAATTATTTATAGAGATGAAAATCAAAGAAGAAATTACAAATGATCTTTTAAAACTTAAAAGGAAGGTAAAAGACTATTACAAACAACTAGATAATTTAAATGTGAAATAATTTTGAATAAATATAGATGGCCTAGAGTGAAACAATAGAAAGTTCAAGTTGACTTTTCACCAATATGCTGATAGAAACAGTTATCTATTATAGATAAGCCTCCAAATTATAGAATTATATTATAATGTACAATATAAAAACATCCTGAAAACAACAATTATAAACCAGAGGTATTTTTTACCAGTAGGGTTTTTTTTTCAAACTTACAGGTAATAGTTTAAAGCTGTTATTCCTCACACTTAAAAATAATCTTAAAACATGGAATTCTTCCAAACACATTTTACAAAATTAGTACCTTGACAAATTAGACAAGGGCATCACACAAAAAATAAAACTACTGGGGATAAAGAAATAATGGTTAAAAGCTTTTCTTTCAGTACTATGTTGAATAGGAGAGGTGAGAGGGGCATCCTTATCTTGTACCAGAGTTTACAGGAAAGACTTTTACTTATCTCCATTGAGAATAATATTTGCCATTGGTTTGTGGTAGATGTCCTAGATTCTATTGAGAAAAGTTCCTTTCATTATCATCTTGATGAGAGTTTTTATCAAGAGTGGGTATTGGAACTTATCAAATACTTTCTTTGCATCTATTGATATGATCATATTTTTTTCTTTTTGTTGATATGGTGCATTATGTTGATAGATTTACAGATGTTAAGCTATTCTTGCATTCCTGGGATGAAACCTATTTGGTTGTGGTAAATAACCTTCTTGATGAGGTATTGGATTCTATTTGCCAGAATTTTGTTTCGGATCTTTGTATCTGTGTTAATCAGGAATATTGGTATGTAATTTTCTTATTTATTTATTTATTTATTTATTTATTTATTTTTTATTTAAACAACTTTATTACATACATGATTGTGTTTGGGTTTCATTCATGTAAAGAACACCACCCATCACCAGTGCAACATTCCCTTCACCAATGTACCAAATCTCCCTCCACCCCACCCAACCCCTGCCTGTACTCTAGAGAAGCTTTCTATTTCCCTCGTACATTCTCATTATTAGGATAGTTCAAAACGTAGTTATTTCTCTAACTGAACTCATCCCTGTTTGTGGTGAGCTTCATGAGGTGACTTGTAATTCCAGCTCTTTTCTCTTTTGTGTCTGAAAGTTATTATTGCAAGAATGTCTTTCATTTTTCTTAAAACCCATAGATGAGTGAGACCATTCTGTGTCTTTCTCTCTGACTTATTTCACTCAGAATAATAGATTCCATGTACATCCATGTATAGAAAATTTTCGTCTCTCCTGACAGCTGCATAATATTCCATTGTGTATATGTACCACAGTTTCTTTAGCCATTCATCTGTTAAAGGGTATCTTGGCTGTTTCCAGAGTCTTACTATGGTAAATAGTGCTGCAATGAATATAGGTGTAAGGAAGGGATTTTTGTATTGTATTTTTGTGTTCCTAGGATATATTCCTAGAAGTGGTATAGCTGAGTCGTATGCGAGCTCGATTTCCAGTTTTTTGGAGGAATCTCCATATTGCTTTCCATAAAGGTTGAACTAGAGGGCATTCCCACCAGCAGTGGATAAGAGTTCCTTTCTCTCCACATCCCCAACAGCACTGTTTGTTCTCATTCTTTGTGATGTGTGCCAATGTCTGGGGTGTGAGGTGGTACCTCATAGTTGTTTTGATTTGCATCTCCCTGATGATTAGTGATGTGGAGAATTTTTTCTTGTGTCTTTTGGCCATTTGTATTTCTTCTTTGTCAAAGTGTCTGTCCACTTATTCTCCCCATTGGGTTATCTAATCCCCATGGGATTAGATGTTTTCTTCTTGTAAAGTTCTGTCAGTGCCTTGTATATTTTAGAGATTAGCCCCTTGTCTGATGGCTATTGGGTGAATAGTTTCTCCCACTCAGTGGGGGGCTCTTGTATCCTGGGCGCTATTTCTTCTGAGGTGCAGAAGCTTCTCAGTTTAATATAATCCCATTTGTTAATCTCTGCTTTCACCTTCTTGGAGAGTGCAGTTTCCTCCTTGAAGATGTCTGTAGTCTCAATGTCCCGGAGTGTTTTCCCTACATGTTGTTCTATATATCTTATGGTTTCGGGTCTGATATTGAGGTCTTTAATTCATTTGGATTGTACCTTCGTACATGATGTTAACTAGAGGTCTAAGTTCAATTTTTTGCAAGTGGCTAGCCAGTTGTGCCAACACCACTTCTTGAAGAGGCTTTCTTTGCTTCATTTAATATTTCTTGCTCCTTTATCAAAAATTAGGTGACTGTATATCTGGGGAACATTCTATGAGTATTCAAGCCTATTCCATTGATCTGAGGGCCTGTCTTTATTTCAATATCATGCTGTTTTGATAACTATTGCTTTGTAGTACAGTTTAAAGTTGGAGAAAGTAATTTCTCCCATATTCTTTTTCCCAATATTGCTTTAGCTATTCTAGGGTGTTTATTGTTCCAAAGGAATTTCAAAAGTGCCTGATCCACTTCTTTGAAGAATGTCATGGGTATCTTTAGAGGGATCGCATTAAATCTGTACAATGGGGAGTATTGTCATTTTAATGATGTTAATCCTGCCAACCCATGAGCAGGGTATGTGCTTCCATTTCTGTGTGTCCTCTCTTATTTCTTGGAGCAGAGTTTTATAGTTTTCTTTGTATAGGTCCTTCACATTTTTAGTCAAGTTGATTCCAAGATATTTGAGTTTGTTTGTCACTATTGTGAATGGGGTTGTTTTCTTAATGTCCATTTCTTCCTTATTACTATTGGTGTATAGAAAGGCCATTGATTTTTGTGTGTTAATTTTGTAGCCTGCCACCTTGCTATATGAGTCTATTATTTCTAGATGCTTTTTTGTGGAGACTTTAGGGTTTTTTTCTTTCTTTATATATATATATTGGTTTTTGGGCCACACCCGGCAGTGCTCAGGGATTACTCCTAGCTGTCTGCTTAGAAAGCTCCTGGCAGGTACGGGGGACCATATGGGACATGGGGGACCATATGGGACACCGGGATTTGAACCAACCACCTTTGGTCCTGTATCGGCTGCTTGCAAAGCAAACACCACTGTGCTATCTCTCCGGGCCTGACTTTAGGGTTTTCTAATTAGAGTATCATGTCCTCTGCAAACAGCGAGAACTTGACTTTTTCCTTTCCTATCTGGATTCCCTTGATATCTTTTTCTTGCCTAATCGCTATAGCAAGTACTTCCAGTGCTATGTTGAATAGGAGTGGTGAGGAAGGACAGCCTTGTCTTGTGCCAGAATTTAGAAGGAAGGCTTTTAGTTTTTCTCCATTGAGGACAATATTTGCCTCTGGCTTGTGGTAGATGGCCTTAACTATATTGAGAAAGGTTCCTTCCATTCCCATCTTGCTGAGAGTTTTGACTAAGAATGGGTGTTGGACCTTATAAAATGCTTTCTCTGTATCTATTGATATGATCATGTGGTTTCTATTTTTTGTTGTTGATGTGTATGATGTTGATAGATTTATGGATGTTAAACCATCTTTGCATTCCTGGGATGAAACCTACTTGATTAGTGTATGACCTTAATGAGGCACTGAATCCTATTTGCCAGAATTTTGTTGAGGATCTTTCCATCTGTATTCATCAGTGATATCGGTCTGTAATTTTCTTTTTTGGTAGTATCTTTGTCTGGTTTAGGTATCAAAGTGATGTTGGCTTCATAAAAGTTATTTGGAAGTTTTCCTGTTTTTTTCGATTTCATGAAAGAGTCTTGCCAGGATTGGTAGTAGTTCCTCTTGAAAGTTTTGAAAGAATTCATTAGTAAATTGATCTGGGCCTGGGCTTTTGTTTTTGGCTAGACATTTGATTACTGTCTTAATTTCCTCAATAGTGATGGGTGTGCTTACATCCTCTTCATTCAACCATGGAAGACTATAAGAGTCCAAAAATTTATTCATTTCTTCCAGGTTTTCATTTTTAGTGGCATAGAGTTTCTCAAAGTAGTTTCTAATTACCCTTTGAATCTCTACCATATCAGTAGTGATCTCTCCTTTTTCATTCCTATTATGAGTTTACAAGTTCCCCCCCCCTCTCTCTCTCTTTATTTCTTAGTTTTGCCAGTAGTCTATCAATCTTGTTTATTTTTTCAAAGAACAAACTTCTGCTTTCGTTGATTTTTTGGATTGTTTTTCAGGCTTCCACTTCATTGATTTCTGCTCTCAGCTTTGTTATTTCCTTCTGTCTGTCTATTTTTGGGTCCTTTGGTTGAGTACTTTCTAATTCCTTGAGCTGCGTCATTAAGCAATTCAGGTATGCCCCTTCTTCTTTCATGATGTTTGCTTGCAAAGCTATAAATTTTCCTCTCAGTACCGGTTTTGTTGTGTCCCATAGGTTCTGATAGTTTGTGTCTCCATTGCCATTTGTTTTTAGGAAGGTTTTGGTTTCCTCTTTGATTTCATCTCGGACCCACTGGTTATTCAGTCTTTGGCTGTTTAACTTCCAGGTATTAAAGTTTTTCTTCTGTGTCCCTTTGTAGTTCACATATAATTTCAGGGCCTTGTGGTCAGCGAAGGTAGCCTGCAAAATTTCTATTCTCTGATATTATGGAGGTATGTTTTATGTGCTAACATGTAGTCTATCCTGGAGAATGTCCCATGTACATTAGAGAAGAATGTGTATCCAGGCTTCTGGGGGTGGAGTGTCCTGTATATATCTACTAGGCCTCTTTCTTCCATTTCTCTTTTGAGGTCTAGTATATTCTTGTTGGGTTTCAGTCTGGTTGACCTGTCAAGTGTTGACAATGCCGTGTTGATGTCTCCCACAATTATTGTGTTGTCTTGATATTATTTTTCAGATTTGTCAACAATTGTATTAAATATTTTGCTGGCCCCTCATTCGGTGCATATATGTTTAGGAGAGTGATTTCTTCCTGCTGTACGTTTCCCTTGATTAATACAAAATGTCCATATTTGTACCTTACAACTTACCTGAGTATAAAGTTTGCATCATCTGATATTAGTATAGCCACTTCAGCTTTTTTATGGGTGTTGTTTGCTTGGATGATTTTCCTTCAGCCTTTTATTTTGAGTCTATGTTTGTTCTGACCATTCAGGTGCGTTTCTTGTAGGCAGCAGAAAGTTGGATTGAGTTTTTGGATACATTTAGCCACTCTGTGTCTCTTAACTGGTGCATTTAGTTCATTGACATTGAAAGAAAAAAATGTCCTGGAAGATAGTGCCATCTTCATATGAAAGTTTGGTGTGTCTGTTGGTCAGTCGTATCTTAAATTAGGTCTTTCAGTTTTTCTTTTAAGACTGGTTTTGAGTCTGTGAAGTTTCTGAGCTGTTGTTTGTCTGTGAAACCATGTATTGTTCCTTCAAACCTGAAAGTGAGTTTTGCTGGGTGCAGTATTCTAGGCGAAGCATTTATTTCATTGAGTTTTGTCACTATGTCCCATCACTGCCTTCTGGCCTTGAGTGTTTCAGGTGATAGGTCTGCAGTAAATCTCAAGGATGTTCCCTTGAATGTAATTTCTCTTTTTGATCTTGCTGCCTTCAGAATTCTGTCTCTATGGGATTCATCATTGTGACTAGGATGGGTCTTGGGGTGTTTTTTCTGGGGTCTCTTTTAGTTGGTACTCTTCAGGCATGCAGAATTTGATAGCATGTATTCTTTAGCTTTGCTAGTTTCTCTTTAATAATGTTCTTGACCATTGATTCTTCCTGGAGATTTTCTTCCTGGGTCTCTGGAACTCCAATGATTCTTAAGTTGTTTCTGTTGAGCTTACCATAGACTTCTATTTTCATCTGTTCCCATCCTTTGAGTAATTTTCCATTGTTTGGTCATTTGCTTTAAGGCTTTTTTCCAATTTCTTCTGCTGTATGGAGTTGTTATTCATCTCATCTTCCAGTGTACTAATTCTATCCTCAGCTACTGTTAACCCATGGGAAAGCTCAACCACGTTTTTCTTCAATTTATCTACTGAGTTTTTCAGACCTTTTATTTGGCCTAAAATTTCAATTTGGAGTTTTCTGATTTCTATCTTCATATTTTCTTGATTTTTATTAGTGTTCTCTTTTATACTTTCTTTGAGTTCTTAGAACATCTTCTATATTGCGATACTAAACTCCTTTTTGAGAGACTGACTAGTTGGTTGGTCATGTTCAAGTCATCACAGTTGCCATTGTCATTCTCTATGTCTGGCGCTGGCCTGTATTGTTTCCCCATTTTCATACTTGTATTGTGGACTTTTCTACGTGTTGTGGTTGTATTCATTGGCTAGATATTTGTGAATTCTAAAGTGGCAGCCTGAGAGGCAGGGCCTGGATGACCCCATTGGGCAAAGGCTGGGATACATTCTCCTCTCCTTATCTGACCAGTATCTGCCCAAGCGTATAGTTGCTGTCAACAGCAACTTAGCCTGCCTGGCTGCCTACTGATGCATTTATTTCTTCCTCTGTCTTTGGCTGGGATGGGAAGGAGCCAGAGCTCCAGAGCAATTAGTTGTCTTTGGTTTCCAGGATCAATGTTCAGATCATGGGGGCTTGCCAGAGGAGCAATGAAGGAGAGAGCAGAGGAGGTTCCAGGCCTTCCATTCATGTTTGTAATCATGGTGCTTAAATAAAGACTTTATATATTAAAAAAAAGATAATTTATAAAAAGGAACCTTGTCTTGCATGTGGTTGACAAGATTTCATCTTTAACTCCACATATGGTGCTCCAGGCACTGCCAGGTTTGATCTCTTAGCCCAAAGTCAAGAGAAAGCCCTGAGTACAGTCAGGTGTTGTCAAATAAGGTTTATTCCAAGGAATAATGGAATGCTCATCATACACAAATCACAAATCAATCAATATACCAAATAAAATGAAAGATAAAGTTATATGATAAATTAAGATACTAATAAAGAATTTGACAACATTTAATTAATGATAAGAAATTTCTATAAAATAGTTTGGGGGTGATGGAGGCATACTCAGGAGTACTTAGGAGTCACTCTTGTAACTAGAGATCACATATACAGTATTAGAAAATAAACCAGGATCTATCACATGTGAGCCTAGCTCATTATAACATGTAATAGCTCTCTGACCCTAGTAAAGTGGAATAAAGGGGAAATATTTTAGCATAACAAAGATCATATTCTATAAGCCCATAGCAAATGTAATAATTATTAGGAATAGAATGCTATTTATTTAGCATCAGGAGCACTAAAAGTTTGTTTATTCTCACCATTTCTACTTAATTTAGTGTTATAGGTCTTAGCTAGAGCAATTAGATAGCAACAAGAAATAAAAAATGTGTAAATTGAGAAAGAATTGTTATTTTCAAATGATATAATAATGTTTACATCTATATAAAAACAAAATTCTAAGGTTTATATAGAGTCACAAATTAACTAAAACCCAAATAGCCATAGCAAGGCTGGAGTGATATTAGAGTATGCAGGGATGGTGAACAAGTTTGACACAAAGAGCCAGAATTTTAAACTGTAAGAGTCAGAGAGCCACAACACTCAGTGACCTGCCAAAACAGACACTCACACAAAAGCATAATTTTAACAATGATATATTAAAACATATTGTATTTTGCCAATTTGAGTGAGGCTAAAAATCCTGTTCACCACCCTGATGTTGGGTGTTTGTATAGCATGCAGCTGACCCTGGTTCAATCTCTGGCACCCTATATGTTCTGAGCAACTTTAAAATTGATTCATGAATGAAGAGTCCTGGCTACCATTGCTTATGGCCCCCAAACAAACAAACAAAAACAAAACAACTAAATAGTGAAAGCAATCCTAATATGAAAAATGAAAAAATAAAGGAACAATTTTGTAGACCTCAAAATATAGAACAAAGTAACAGAATATAAAGCTGTATGCTATTGCCATAAAATAGATCAGACCCAGTGAGGTAAGACAGAAGGGAAAGAATATGTTTTGTGTGTACAAAGGTTAATCTTGTGCATACAAGATATATGTGTTAAGGTTGATTCTTTACATAAGATGATACTGAGTATTACCTAAATACTCACTCCATTAAGTCTGAACACATACTTGAATGTGGCTCCTGCAAGAACTTTTTAAAATATATATCAATGGAATATAATTAAAATAGATCCACATTATCAATAAATATAAATGATAAAAACCAAGGCCATACATATATACATACATACAAGCATACTTATATACATACAACAGTAAAAGGAAACTCTTTTTAACAAATGGTCCAGGAAATGTGTCAAGGCAAAATAAAAATAATAAAACACTCGAATCCTATTATAAATAATTTTCTGAATATATAAAATCATAAATTAAATAGAAGATAATCCAAGGAAAACTTTCTATTATATCAACATTAACGATGTCTTTGGATAATTTGCTCCAACATCAAGAGAAATAAAAAGAAAAAAAATTATTGGAGCAACCTTAAACTGAAAACCTTTTATACAACAGAAGGAAATACAAGCAATATAAAATAACATCAACTAAATGAGAAATATATGTGCACATCAAAAAATGATGGATGGCTATATTTTATCAGACCTGGGTTAATAACCAAAATATATAAAGAAATAGAACTTAACAACAAACACTCTTAACAATCCAGTCAAAAAGTGAATAGAAGATTTGAATAAACACTTTTTCAAAGACTTAGAGTAGCTGTCAAACATGTTAAAATATGCTCATCATGTGCTGACTTTCAAATAAATGTAAATTAAATCCATAAGGAAATATCGCCTCACAACTACTTATATAAAAGGGAACAACAAGGGTTGGAGAAGATGCGGGGAAAAAACTCTTACTGTTGGTGTAAATGTAAATTAGTATAACCATTTTGGAAAATAGTATTATGGAGGTTTCTAAGAGGTTAGAAATAGAAGACCATGGCCAGAGCAATAGCACAGTGGTAGGGTGTTTGCCTTGCATGCGGCCAACACTGGACAGACCTGTTCCAATCCCCGACATCCCAATCCCCAATCCAGGAGTGATTTCTGAGTAAATAGCCAGGAGTAATCCCTGAGTGTCACCGGGTGTGGCCCAAAAACAAAGAAACAAAAAAAGAAATATAAGAACCAGAAATCCTAATTCTGGGTATTTTTAGAAGAATAAAATGCAAAAATTACAATGTTTATTTTATCATTATTTATAACAACTAAAATATGAAACAACTGATGTGCCCACCAATAGAGTAATGTATAAGAAAATAAAGCATATATTACAGTGCTTAAGCTATTTCTGTTTGTATATTAGTATATAATGTAGTATATTTTGTGTATTTCTACACGGAAATAAACTTTAGCAATAAAACAAAGAACAAAAATGGGCCTTTTCGGGGCTGGAGAGATAGCATGGAAGTAAGGTGTTTGCCTTTCATGCAGAAGGACGGTGGTTCTAATCCCGGCATCACATATGGTCCTCTGTACCTGCCAGGGGTGATTTCTGAGCATAGAACCAGGAGTAACCCCTGAGCACTGCCAGGTGTGGCCCAAAAACAAAACAAAAATAAATAAATAAATAAATAAATAAATAAATAAAAATTTGACATTTTCAGAAAAATGGAAAGAACCCAAGGCAATTATGAAGCAAAATAAGTCATATAAAAAGGTAAGTATAAGATTATTTTATTTATGTGAGCAATTAGAGGATGTAAAATTGGTGTATAGATAAATTGAAATAAAAATATATACCAATGGACATGAAAACAACAAAGAATCTCTAAGGAAAATAGGGTAGATTTGTAAGAGGAAGTTGGAGAGAGAAAGAGAAGTGAGAGAGATGAAAGAGATGAAAAAGAGAGAGTAATAGAGAGAAAGAGAGGTAAAGGGAGAGAAGTATTGAGAGTATATAGTCTCTACAATCCAGGTAGGTAGCTAGGCTTGCCCTGTCACCACCATGTGGAGAAGGGAGGTCAATGACAGATGGAAAGAAAAACTGAAAGGTAAAGCTTTTGAGGTCAATCTTTTTTGTTTTATTATTATGTTTGTTTTTCTTCTATCTTAATTTTCTTCCCCTTTTATTCCATCATATCCATTCTTTCTTTCTTTTTTTCTTTAGCTAGCATTTATATTAGCAGCCCTGATACAGCAAATTAAATACTTTCTCTACTTGGTACCTTAAAATTTAACTCAGACATAATCAGGTTTTAGTGATTATGTGTTTGTTTTTCTGAATAGAATTATTCAGAAGAGTTTTTAAAGACAAGAATATTGGGGGGGGGGTTTAAAGAGATAATACAGCAAGAACGGTGATTGTTTTGCACAACCTGACTTAATATAAATCAATCCTGATTTAATGGTTATCATCCCATAAAGTTCCTCAACTCTACCAGAAATGATTCTTGAGTGCAGAGAGAAGAGGGATAACTCCTGAACATCAGTGAGTGTGGCCCAACTATTTTTCCCAAAATAAAGACACAAATATTAGTTATGGTCAACTTCTTTTTTTTATATTTTATTTAAACACCTTGATTACATACATGATGGTGTTTGGGTTTCAGACATATAAAGAACAAAACCCATCACCAGTGCAACATTCCCAACACCAATGTCCCAAATCTCCTTCCACCTAACCAGCCCCCCACCTGTACTCTAGACAGGCTTTCTATTTCCCTCATACATTCTCATTATAGGTTAGTTCAAAATGTAGTTATTTCTCTAACTAAACGCATTCCTGTTTGTGGTGAGCTTCATGAGGTGAGCTGGAACTTCCAGCCCTTCTCTCTTTTGTGTCTGAAAATTATTATTGCAAGAATGTCTTTCATTTTTCTTAATCCATAGATGAGTGAAACCGTTCTGCATTTTTCTCTCTCTCTGACTTATTTCACTCAGCATAATAGATTCCATGTACATCCATGTATAGAAAAATTTCATGACTTCATCTCTCTTGACAGCTGCATAATATTCCATTGAATATGAATAAAGAAACCACAGTTTCTTTAGCCATTCGTCTTGGTTGTTTCCAGAGTCTTGCTATGGTAAATAGTGCTGCAATGAATAGAGGTGTAAGGAAGGGATTTTTGTATTGTATTTTAGTGTTCCTAGGGTATATTCTTAGGCATGGTATAGCTGGGTCATATGGGAGCTCGATTTCCAGTTTTTGGAGGAATCTCCATATCGCTTTTCATAAAGGTTGAAGTAGGCGGCATTCCCACCAGCAGTGGATAAGAGTTCCTTTCTCTCCACATCCCCAACAACACTGTTTATTCTCATTTTTTGTGATGTGTGCCAATCTCTGTGGTGTGCGGTGGTACCTTATAGTTGTTTTGATTTGCATCTCCCTGATGATTAGTGATGTGGAGCATTTTTTCATGTGTCTTTTGGCCATTTGTATTTCTTCTTTGTCAAAGTGTCTGTCCATTTCTTCTCCCCATTTTTTGATGGGATTGGATGTTTTTTCTTGTAAATTTCTGTCAGCGCCTTGCATATTTTGGAAATTAGCCCCTTATCTGATGGGCATTGGGTGAGTAGTTTCTCCCACTCAGTGGGTGGCTCCTGTATCCTGGGCACTATTTTCTTTGAGGTGCAAAAGCTTCTCAGATTAATATATTCCCATCTGTTAATCTCTGTTTTCACTTGTTTGGAGAGTGCAGTTTTCTCCTTGAATATGCCTGTAGTCTCAATGTCCTGGAGTGTTTTGCCTTCGTGTTAATCTATATATCTTATGGTTTTGGGTCTGATATCGAGGTTATTTATCCATTTGGATTTTACCTTTGTAAACTGTTAACTGGGGGTCTAAGTTCAATTTCTTGCAAATGGGTAGCCAGTTGTGCCAACACCACTTTTTTGCTCAATTTAGGATTTCTTGCTCCTTTATCAAAAATTAGGTGATTGTATGTTTGGGGAACATTCTCTGAGTATTCAAGTCTGTTCCACTGATCTGAGGGCTTGTCTTTATTCCAATACCATGCTGTTTTGATAACTATTGCTTTGTAGTAAAGTTTAAAGTTGGGGAAAGTAATTCCTCCCATATTCTTTTTCCCAATGATTGCTTTAGCTATTCTAGGGTGTTTATTGTTTCAAATAAATTTCAAAAGTGCCTGATCCACTTCTTTGAAGAACGTCATGGGTATCTTTAGAGGGATTGCATTAAATCTGTACAATGCTTTGGTGAGTATTGCCAGTTTAATGATGTTAATCCTGCCAATCCATGAGCAGGGTATGTGTTTCCATTTCCACGTGTCCTCTCTTATTTCTTGTAGCAGATTTTTATAGTTTTCTTTGTATAGGTCCTTCACATTTTTAGTCAAGTTGATTCCAAGATATTTGAGTTTGTGTGGCACTATTGTGAATGGGATTGTTTTTTAAATGTTCATTTATTCCCTATTACTATTGGTATATAGAAAGGCCATTGAATTTTTTGTGTTAATTTTGTAGCCTGCCACCTTGCTATATGAGTCTATAGTTTCTAGAAGCTTTTTGGTAGAGTCTTTAGGGTTTTCTAAGTAGAGTATCATGTCATCTGCAAACAGGAGAGCTTGACTTCTTCCTTTCCTATGTAGATTCCCTTGATATCTTTTTATTTCCTAATCGCTATAGCGAGTACTTCCAGTGCTATATTGAATAGGAGTGGTGAGAGAGGACAGCCTTGTCTTGTGCCAGAATTTAGAGGGAAGGCTTTTATTTTTTCTCTGTTGAGGATAATATTTGCCACTCGCTTGTGGGAGATGGCCTTAACTATATTGAGAAAGGTTTCTTTCATTCCCATCTTGCTGATAGTTTTGATCAAGAATGGGTGTTGGACCTTATCAAATGCTTTCTCTGCATCTATTGATATGATCATGTGATATTTATTCTTTTTGTTGATGTTTTGTATGATGTTGATAGATTTATGGATGTTAAACCATACTTGCATTCCTGGGATGAAACCTACTTGATCATAGTGAATTATCTTAATGAGGCATTGGATCCTATTTGCCAGGATTTTGTTGAGGATCTTTGCATCTGTATTCATCAGCGATATTGGTCTGTAATTTTCTTTTTTGGTAGCATCTCTGTCTGGTTTAGGTATCAAGGTGATTTTGGCTTCATAAAAGCTATTTGGAAGTGTTTCTGTGTTTTTGATTTCATGAAAGAGTCTTGCCAGGATTGGTAGTAGTTCCTCTTGGGAAGCTTGAAAGAATTCATTAGTAAATCCATCTGGGCCCGGGCTTTTGTTTTTGGGTAGATATTTTATTACCGTTTTAATTTCATCAATAGTGATGGGGTGTTTAGATATGCTACATCCTCTTTATTCAACCATGGAAGACTATAAAAGTACAATAATTTATCCATTTCCTCTAGGTTCTCATTCTTAGTGGCATAGATTTTTCAAAGTAGTTTCTGATTACCCTTTGAATCTCTGCCATATCAGTAGTGATCTCTCCTTTTTCATTCCTAATACGTGTTATCGAGTTTCTCTCTCTCTCTCTTTGTTAGTTTTGCCAGTGGTCTATCAATCTTGTTTATTTTTTCAAAGAACCAACTTTTGCTCTCGTTGATCTTTCGGTTTTTATTGGGGGGGGTTTCCACTTCATTGATTTCTGCTCTCAGCTTTGTTATTTCCTTCTGTTTCCTTATTTTTGGTTTCTTTTGTTGAGCACTTTCTAATTCCTTGAGCTGCATCATTAAGCTATTTAAGTAGTCCCCTTCTTTCTTCCTGATGTGTGCTTGCAAAACTATAAATTTTACTCTCAATACAGATTTTGCTGTGTTTCATAAGTTCTGATAGTTTGTGTTTTTATTATCATTTGTTTCTAGGAAAGTTTTGATTTTCTCTTTGATTTCATCTCAGACCCACTGGTTATTCAGTATGAGGCTGTTTAACGTGCAGGTGTTAATGTTTTTCTTCTGTGTCCCTTTGGTATTCACATATAATTTCAGAGCCTTGTGCTCTGTAAAGGTAGCCTGCAAAATTTCTATCCTCTTGATATTATGGAGGTATGTTTTATGTGCCAGCATATAGTATATCCTGGAGAATGTCCCATGTACAATGGAGAAAAATATGTATCCAGGTTACTGGGGATGGAGAGTCCTATAAATATCTACTAGGCCTCTTTCTTCCATTTCTCTTCTCAGGTCTAGTATATTCTTGTTGGGTTTCAGTCTGTTTGACCTATCCCGTGTTGACAAAGCCATGTTGAGTTCTCTACAATTATTGTGTTATTATTGATACTATTTTTCAGATTTGTCAACAATTTTATTAAATATTTTGCTGGCCCCTCATTCAGTGCATATATGTTTAGAAGAGTGATTTCTTCCTGCTGTAAAAACCCCTTGATTAATACAATATGTCCATATTTGTCTCTTACAACTTTCCTGAGTATAAAGTTTGCATCATCTAATATTAGTATGGCCACTCCAGCTTTTTTATGGGTGTTGTTTGCTTGGATAATTTTTCTCCAGCCTTTTATTTTGAGTCTATGTTTGTTATGACTATTCAGGTGTGTTTCTTGTAGGCAGCAGAAGGTTGGATTAAATTTTTGATTCGTTTAGCCACTCTGTGTCTCTTAACTGGTGCATTTAGTCCATTGATATTGAGAGAAAAAATTGTTCTGGGATTTAATGCCATCTTTATATTGAAATTTGGTGTCTTTTGGTCAGTCTTTTCTTTCAGTTTTTCTCTGAAGACTGGTTTTGATTCTGTAAACTTTCTGAGCTGTTGTTTGTCTGTGAAACCGTGTATTTTTTTGTCAAACCTAAAAGTGAGTTTTGCTGGGCAAATTCTAGGCAAAGCATTTATTTCATTGAGTTTTGTCACTATGTCCTACCACTGCTTTCTGGCCTTGAGTATTTCTGGTGACAGGTCTGCTGTAAATCTCAAGGTTGTTCCCTTGAATGTAATTTCCCTTTTTGATCTTGCTGCTTTCAGAATTCTGTCTCTATCTTTGGGATTCGTCATTTTGACTAGGATTTGTCTTGGGGTATTTTTTCTGGGGTTTCTTTTGGTTGGTACTCCTTGGGTATGCAGGATTTGATAGCATATATTTTTTAGCTCTGGAAGTTTCTTTTTAATTATGTTTTTGACCATTGATTCTTTCTGGAAATTTTCTTCCTGGGTCTCTGGGACTCCAATGATTCTTAAGTTGTTTCTGTTGAGCTTACCATAGACTTCTATTTTCATCTGTTCCCCATTCTTTTACTAATTTTTCCATTGTCTGTTCATTTGCTTTAAGTTTTTTTTCCCATTCTCTCCCACTATATGGAGTTGTTATTTATCTCATCTTCCACAGAACAATTCTATTCTCAGCTTCTGTTAGCCTGTTGGAGGTCATATCCATTTTGTAGTAATCATTTACTGAGTGTTTCAAGCCTGTTATTTGGCCTGTTATTTCAGTTTGAAGTTTTTTAATTTCTGTCTTCATGTTTTATTGGTTTTTATTAGTGTTCTGTTCAACTCGATCCATGGTTTCTTTGAGTTCTTTGAGCATCTTTCATATTTCTTGTCTTAACTCCTTATCTGAAAGATTGATTAATTGGTTGGCCGTTTTCTGGTCATCAGAATTGTCATCTTCATTCTCTATATCTGATGCTGGTCTGCATTGTTTCCCCATTGTCACACTTGTATTGTGAGTTTTTTTACATGTTGTGGTGTTATTCATTGGCTAGATAATGTGTGCAGCCATGCTCCTCTGGCTCCGCTTTTTCTGGGTGGGTCAACTTGCCTCCAAGGAAGTGGAGCCCTCACAGGATCAAATCTTAGGCCCTAGAACACAGCAGAGAAGACAGTCTGGGGAGAAATGCTGGGCTTCAGTGATCAAGCTCTGTTCTTAGTGTGATTTTTTATTATTGTTGCAGTGGTATTCTTTCCTTAGAATGAGTGCAGGGCCTCATAGCGTCTCTTCGCTACGCAGCTGTGCTCTTCTGGAGCCTCTGGGAAAGTGAATTTTCTGGGCCTTTTTCGACTCACTCACAAGAGGTTCAGGAGTCAGGACAGGAGACAAACACACACAGACAGCACTCACAGTTTCCCAAAGTCAAGCCCAACTGGGTCAGTGTAGATTTTCCCAGTCTGATGTCACAAACCAGGACCTGCCTTCTGTGAAGTACTGCTTATAGCCGGTTTTCACTTTAGGAAGTAGTTTCTTGGCGCTCCAGCTCCTTGAATGAGCCTCTGGGAGAGCCAATTTTTTGGGCCTTTTTAGGCCCACTCCCAAGAGGTTCAGGAGACAGGACAGGACAAACACACACAGGCAGCACTCACAGTTTCTCACAGTCGTGCCCCACTGGGCCGGTGTAGATTTTCCCAGTCTCATGGTCAACTTCTTTCTGCACATATTGACATTATATGAGATCCCTCTCCAGAATTGTTGTCAAGGTGCTTTCTGAGAAGCATGACTGCCATATGGAGATGGCACCTTGCATGTACAGGGGATTTTGTGCGGTTCCGAGGATTATATGCAATGCCAGGATTCCAAGGCAGGTTGGCATTTTGTAAGACAAGAACCTAGAATGCTATGTTCCTGGCCCAAATTTGCTACTTACTGTTGGGGCATTAACAGAATTAGGTTTGACTAAGGGACTTTATTCAACCTTTAAAAAAAGAAAATACTGGGGCTTAAGAGATAGCACAGAGTAAGGTTTAATTTAGGTTCAATTTGAGGCAGGTCCCAAGCACCTTGACCACCACCAGGAGTGATCCTAGAGCAAGAACTGGAGTAAACTCTGTACACTGGTGGGTGTGACCCCCAAACAAAAGAAAAATAACAAAGGAGAAAATCCCATGATATGTTACAACATGGATAAAATTTGACATCATTAAAATATGTGAAAAAAAAGTCAGAAGAAGAGACTGCATGATTTCACTATATTAAGTATCTAAAGCAATCATGGTCATAGAAAGAAAGAAGGATAGTGGTTGTCAGGGTCTGTAGGTAGGAGGAAATTTGAAGATATTTAATGATTATAGATTTAGTTTTGCAAAATACGTTAATAGCAAAATGCTTATGTTTAGCACTATTGCACTTAATATAAAATGGTTATAGTGTTAATTTTAGTTATTTTTAAGCTCTAATTAAAAACAGTCAATTTTAGGGTTGCAACTCCTTTTAAGAAGAAATGTGCTATAATGTATATTACATTCTAGGGCTCTGGATTCCTCTTCTTTCTTCTATATTTAGTTTCTTTCTTTCTCAGTGTCAAATCTATCCAAAGCAGGGGAGGAATGGTGAAAGAAGGGGCCCTCTTCTAGATCTGAGAATCTGCTGCTAAAGAACCAGAGGATATAGGGAGAGAAGTAGAATAAGAGGCTTTATGGGGAAAAAGATGGAAGAGCTGTTCCAGGATTCCTAAAGAGAGAAAAACTACTATGGGAAGTTTAGAGACACCAAGGCAGTATGCTGAACCTTTGAATTGATTAGAAAAAGGAGGGATGGATGTAGCCCAATAGTTTAATGCTCACAAATTCATCTAATTCTCCTTTATAGCTTTATAGGAACTTTTTTCACCGAGTCTTCTCAGAGCTATCTCTGCAGAGTTCCAGTTAGACTGCTTGTTTGGCTCCTTGAGCATAAAACTATATGCAGTCACTCTCTGTAATCACAGTGTACAAAAAAAAGAAAAGATATAACTATATAAGCTCACATATATGTGTATATATGTGTGTAGCCACAAATTGTTTTTTCCTGACAAATTTAATGAATAAAAAAATCACAATTTAAAAAATAAATTATGAATAATTAAAAAGCATTTAAACATATATGAATAATTCTGTAACAGCCACATATACATGGTACCAAAATTTAAGATGGGCCAGTATGTACTAATGAAATGTTTACTAGGTTGATTCGTTTTCACTGTTTTTACAAGCAGAGATGAAATCTACTTTGGCACTTTCTCAGACTTTTCCACCTCCCCAAAAGTAAACCTCATGTATTTGAAATTTATTCTTTCTGAAATTTACCACGTTTGCATACACAAATAATATATAATGTTTTATATTTGAAATATTAGGGACCAGAGCGATAGCACAGTGGTCGGGAGTTTGCTTTGCATGAAGCAAACCCAGGTTTGCTCCTTAATATCCCTTATGTTCCCCTGAGCCTGCCAGAAGCAATTTTTGAGCACAGAAAGTAACCAGGAGTAACCCCTGAGCACCACTTCCCCAAAATAATAAAAAATAAAATAAAAATTAAATTTAAATAGTTTATATTTATATAATCTAGATATGTAACCATTACAATGTAGCATTATAAATATATAGTTAATTTAATTGTGATAATATATAAATGTACTTATAGGATATATCCTTATAAATAAATTATATGACCATATAATATATAATAATTTTTATTCAATATTGTACTTTGAATAAATGAAAGTAAACTATTATCAATTACATGCAGATCCAAGCTTAATTTTTCCTAACTCCACTGTAAAGTCATTTCATCATTTATCTAATTCTCACTTAAATAACAATTAGATTATCTGCAATGCAAAACTATAAATGTATTATTTGTTGTTGTTGTTTTGCCATATCCAGTAGTGCTCCGGGCTTTTTCCTGGCTCTGCACTCAGGACTCTTGGTGGGGTTAGGGGACCATATGTGGTTCCAGGAATTGAACTTGGGTCAAATGCTTGCAATGCAAGCACCTTACTAGCTGTGTTATGTCTCTGGCCCTACAAACACATTTATATGTTCTGGTAAAACTATGGAAGTATTTCCCTTTTGTTTCTTCCCTCATTGAATAGAATCATCAGTGTTTGCTCTGAACCCCCAACATTTTTGGTGTAAATGTTCATATTAGAACTACAACATATAAGTTGACACATTATAAAATTTTTTTTCATGTACTTTCTGCCCCTGCCTTGACCTTTTCTTCTTGGTATTCTCCCAAGGTAGTCACTCAATCTTCAGGTTCATGAAATGGTTTATTTTTTTTTAGTTTGAGGCACATACACTTTTGCTAAAGGGTTACTCCTGGCTCTACACTCAGGAGTCATTCTTGGCAGGCTCAGAGGACCAGATGGGATGCCCAAGATAAAACCTGGCATGGCAAGTAACCTACCTGCTGTACGATGGCTCCTGTCCTCCTGAAAGGTTTTGATTTTTCTATTTTTCAGAGAAGTTTTTCAAAAGGGAATAATGTTCTTGATTTTTTTAATTTAGCCCTAAAATCTTCTAAACCTCATTAAGTAGGGTGGAAGTACAACAAAATACAAAAGTTTTAGATTTTGGGGCTGGATTGATAGCACAGCGGTACGGATTTTGCCTCGTATGTAGCCGATCCGGGACGGACCCAAGTTTGAGTCCTGGCATCCCACATAGTCCCCCAAGCCTGCCAGGAGCAATTTCTGAGCACAGAGCAATGAGTAACACCTGAAGGCCCCTGGATGTGGCCCAAAAACCTAAATAAAATAACTAATAGTTTTAAAGAAATAGTTTCTGGTTTCTCTGTTTGTAGTAGTGTAATAGAGAGACCTGAATATAAGTTGTGATAGACTCTCTGAAACAAAATATCTGAATAAAAACATTTTATAAGATATAATTTTTAATAAACTTAAAGAAGAGACTACCATCAAATACACTTCTTGAAATCAGGGATTTCAAGGTATTCTGTTAAAACATAATGTTCTATGTAAGTAGTAAGTAAAGTCATCTCTTGGAAAGTACTAGTTCCAGGGCAGTGCTCAAGGTATATGCCTGCTCTGTGCTCAGGGATCATTTCTGGCTTTGCTTAAAGTAAGATAATGTATTACTGCAGATTCAGCCCAGGTTCAGTACTAGCAAGGCAAACATCTTATCTGCTTTATCATCTCTTTATCCCTTGGTGAACTTTAAAATCAAAACATGGGAACTTTATTAACATGAAAGTCTATCATTAACACTATTGTAAATCAAGGTTCTTTAAATAATCTAAGGGTTTTTTTTTTTTTTTTGGAGGTCACACCTGGCAGTGCTCAGGGGTTACACATGGCTCTATGCTTAGAAATCGCTCCTGGCAGGCTCGGGGGACCACATGGGATGTCGGGATTCAAACCACCATCCTTCTGCATGCAAGGCAAACACCCCACCTCCATGCTATCTCTTTGGCCCAATTTAAATTTTTTTTAAAAATGTACCATGTCTGGTTGGAGCTTAGACACAGAACTGAAGGGCATATTGCTGTGAAGAACTCTGACCACAAGAAGGACTACTTAGACTAGAACATAGTGACCAAAACTGTATTTATTGACTAAATGAAAACAGGTCTAGGTTGTTATGCAGTCCATTATTCATACATTTTTTAGTATTCTGTGGCCCTATAAAACTCATAAATATGAATATAGAAAGGGTTTATTGTGACTTCTGAATAAAAGGAGAAACCAAAGTTAAAAAAAAAGAAATAACAACAAAGAAGAAAGAGGCGACTTTCTGGCCATGGGAGGGGGATCTTTGTTAGATCCTTTATAATACATGACCACTTTGGAGAGAAACTTCTAGGAAAAAACTAGGAGGTATTTTATAGGGCTGAGAAATCAGTCTGGTAAATTGACACCATAATTTGAACACTGATTTTTATAACAGTGACTGTTGAAAGTTGTGTGCTGTCAAAGAGTGGTAACTCTATAATAATTTTCCATTTTCTTTGGAGTAGCAGCAGAAAAAGAACTGTTTGTGTTTCTTTCTGTCCATATACACAGAACCTTTAGAAAGTAATAAATTTTTAACTAGTATCCAGGGCTTGCAACAAAAGGATAGACATATAAAAATATTTTAACTGATTATTCCAAAGGACCTGATTTATAAATGTACCATACTTTACACATATTTTGAGTTTAATTCCCCTACATTTTGGTCAAATTAAATAAGAAAAGTTGGAATGGGGAGATCAAATTTAAATACCTTTCATTATCTAGTGTTTAAACTTCACATGTTATACATTTTAATATGTGTATATACTTCAAAAGTGCCTTAAATGATTTTCTTTGAGACCTAATTACTAATTGAACTGACTGAAATGATGTATTTTTGCATTTGACTGCATTAACTGGATTTCTCAAACACATTTGGCAAATAAATAATGTACAAAATTTCTGTCTTTGAGTTATAGGAGACCTTATTACTCACTTGGGACATTTGGAATGTTAAAATCCTAATTTTAAAGATATGGTTTATTATTGTTTTAATTTTATTTTGAATTATAAAGTTCTTTTAGACATCACTGAAGAGGGTCATGTGAATTTATTATATTCTTCTTACTACTTGTCATAAATTATCCATGCAGTCTTAATGAAAAATAGAAAACAGGAGAGATAAGGTAAGATTTTAAGCAAAACACTTATGAGAACCAAACCTGACAGCCTTTTCTTCTTTCCCCCAGTTTTATTTTTTTTTTGTTAGCTTGTTAACAGTATAGTTTCTATAGCAACACCTATTGGTTGTTGTAATAATGAAAGCCACAGCAAGATCTCCTGCAGAGAAATTCTTGATGCCAACAAGATCAACTCATATTTCCTTTGTCCGATGTTTTCTATTTCTTCTTGGAATGACCCTTTTAGCAGAATATAAAAGAACTCTACTAATTACCTGTGAAATAAGCAGCTGAAGTCAGGCAGCCCATTAGATGTTAGCTTTATTTCAATGGTAGTGATGATACTGCCTGAAGAAACAAGCCAAATTCTTTAGCTATAAATTTTACTAGCAAGCAGTTAACATGAAATAAAATGAAGGTCAGTTCACTTGTTCCAATTTGAGTGAAAAGATTTTATTTAGAGAAAATGTCCATATGCTCAGACTTTAGTCTTTAATCAAAAAAGTAAAAGTCTGTTGTTATTTTTGATGTATGATTTATAATAGATTAAAATAAATAAAATAGAATTAATTCTAAATAGAATGGTCTAGATAACCATCAAGACAACCACTTAGGCAAAACCTCTCTTTTGTCACTATTTTTGGAGTCATTGCATGAAACTTTTCTATCTAATGATCTCTTCCAGTTACACAGATGATTGTTGAACTTATCATAATTCAATTTTCATTATATGACATATATTCATACTTGTTAACTTACATGGGAGCAACTGAAAAGTTATAGGTTTCTCTTATTGCATATTTATTCATTGTGCATCATTAACCAAAAATAAAAAGTATTAGTGCTTAGTGCTTTATACCAGTCCTTGGTGAATTAAGCATTTTTACTTGGCTTTATTTCTCTTTCCAGTTTATCTTTGTGGTGTTCTCAATATCCATTATTTATTAGTTCATTGCTTATAATTTGAAAAAGTGATAGAGGTTTATTTGGTATACATTAAAAAGTCATCTAAATAGATGTAAAAAATTGGGTTAAAATTAGAACCTCTTGATTTATCAATTTCTATATTAGTTTATATTATTAATGTAACTTATAGGCCCCTGGACTGACAGTGTAACAGGTCTCCTTTATGTTTAGCTTGTTGTAGATTGGGTTATCTTGATTTTGTTGTCATTGACTTTGGGTTTAGTATTTACGTCTGATCAATTTTTATTTTCGCTCAATGTTTATGTGATTGTTTGCTCCTGGTATCATCCACTTTTTTTCCCCTCATTTTTTGAGGCAGAACAAGATGATTGAAGTTCTGTGGTTCTGTTGGGAAAAAAAAGTTGGGCACATCCATCTTGAAGCTATAAATATAGATTTAAAGAAATAACAACAACAAAAAGAACAATCAATGACAAAAAACAGGACAACAACTAAAAAAAACAACAAAACAACAAAACAACACCATGAAGAGGAAAAAAAAAAGGAAGGGATGCTGATGTGCTGGTGTGGCAAGAATCTTCTCTCTCTCTTTTTTTTTTTTGCATAGGCACTGTGTTGTGGAAATTAGTAAGGTAATTCTTTTGGCTTAGGAGATACAGGGTTTCTCCACCCTTGAAGCATACGGTCATGGGAACAACGACAGGCTCCAGACATACTCATTGTCAAACCTCAAGGTCTTTTTATGGTTCCAGGAAATGTTCTGCTCAGTGTGGCTGTCAAAATTAGTCCTCTGTAATTAGAGATCCTGGTATTTGCACAGGTCATAGGATGAAGTCTAAGACAGAGTCTTTCTTCATGGTTCCGGAAGTTCTGCTCAGTTGCAGTTGTCAAAGTTAGACCTCTGGAATTAGAGATCTTGGTTTTTGCGCAAATCCTAGGCTGAAGCCTAGGCTAAGGTCTTTCTTTTTGATTCCAGGAAAAGTTCTGCTCAGTCATGGTTGTCAAAGTCAGTCTTCTGTAGTTAGTGATATTGGTTTTTGCTCAGATCTAAGGATGGAATGTCTTCTGATTTCATCTTACTGTTAGGTGATGAGGTAGGGCAAACTGCTCATAGATAGAGTTTCCTTGTTGGGTCGCACCAAAAACAACCAAAAATAAAAGTAATTCCTCAGGGGTTACTCCTGGCTCAATGCCCAGAAATTGCTCCTGACAGGCTCTAAAACCTTATGGGATGCCAGGATTTGAACCATCATTCATCCTGGATTGGCTGCATGCAAGGCAAATGCCCTCCCACTATGCTATCTCTTGGGCCCCTCAAAAGTGTTTTTCTTCAATCTGTGTGATATTATATATGCCAATTAAATTTGCTCAAAATTGACCAGTAATTATAAGATAGAATTTGAGTCGATTCTGTCATGTAAGTGAAACTGTAGTTTCTATTTGTGTTTAAAACTTAACATAGTACAATATAGTTTGAATGGCAAAAGAGTCATTTTTTCTGGTTAGTAAAAATTTTTAATTCATATTCATTTCTTTTATCTGAATTTAAATAATGTATTAATAATTTAGATTTATTCTTTTAAAGTTACTTGCTTTAAAGAAAATTATTTTTATCATCATTATTATTACATAATTGTTGCAGGAAATAATTTTGTGTCCTAGATGGCATAATTAATAGGTCACTATTATTGCATAATCCTTAGTTCCTTCTCTTTATCATTATTTATATTTAAAAGTTTTACTTATACAGACAAAATGACAACATAAATATCTGACTTCCAAAACAGTTTTTACCTACCCATGATTGAAATTTTTGTGCTCATAGCCTCAGTTCAAGTTTTGAAATATAGAGGGTCATCTGGTGCCGTGGACAATAAAAATACATGTGATGTCTCCATATCTTCTCTGCAACCTCTAGCATATCCTCAAATCCCTTTTCCTCAGACCTGTTGGGCTAGTTTGGTTATCCAAAGTGGCCCATGCCCCTTTTCACATATCACTACATGCTGCTTCCATTCTCTTTGTGGAGTGGGGTTCTCAAACAGTACTCAATGGACTAAGGGGCCACATTCACTAAATTTTGGCTAACTGGGCCAGAAAGCTCAATATGAAGTCCAGAGGATGTGGTACTGCAAGTGTATTTTAGTGCCAAGAGCCACCAGGGTCACACCCAGTGACACATAAGAAGAAAATGTGGTACTGGGAACTGAATAAGGAATAAGCATACAAATTACCCACCTTCATGCCAGTTCTTTATTATTTTTCTTCTCTTCTTAATTGTATTATTTTTCTCTTACTAAATAATTTGTCCTACTCTGTTCTCTCTTGTTTCTTGATATGTTTTCCTCAACTGCTTTGTTCTCTTTTGTCTCCTGATAAGTTTTCCTCAACTGCTCTTCTCACCCCTTAGCTCTTATTTTCCATTTTTGTTTAACCCCTATTAGTGGTGTAATGCTAATCATGATTACTACTCTTCTGTTTGTAATATTCTTTTGAGCTCTCATCCAATGCCATGGATCGAATCACTAACTGTAGTAGTAGAAACAAATTCAAGCACACCCAGCTTGAAGGCCTCAGCTTCCTTAAACCCAATAATAATGAATGAATAATGAGTAACGAAGAGAGGAATATCTGAAATTTCTTTCCTAGACTCTCTGCTTTTTCTGCATCATTTCTGTAACTGACACCACTCACTATACATCTTTTATTCAATAATCAACCAGGTTTTGAAACATATTTTACTTTTAATCTATCTGTATGTTCCATCTCTATTAACTATAGAGTATCTCTCAAGGCTCCACTCTCCACATCTCCATAGGGGCCATCCGACTTTAATGCCTAGCTTTTTTCAAAAGCATTTTTGAAACAGCCTCTTAACTCACTTTCCTGCTTCTACCTCTATCTCTTTACAATTTGTGTTTTTTTAAAAGCCAAATCAAATCAAGTCATTTTTCTGTTTAAAAAATTTTAATGGCAAGCTGGAGGGAGAACTTTGGAGTTCACACTGTCTGTAGTCTTGGCAGTCGTGAACACTTTCTTCATTGCATTACTAAACAATGAATTTTCTGACTTGTTTGATAGAATTTACCAAAGAGTGACTATCTGAACCTGAACATGTCGTTGGAACTCCCTCACTTTAACTTCTCAAAATTATTACTCTTTATAGTAACAATGAATTTCAATAATTTTGTAATGGTCTTCCATGCCACAAAGGATCTAAATCCTGCTTCTGTCCTGGAAATTTTCTGGCTCTCTTTTCCTGCTTATTCACTAGACTTAAAAGTTATACTGTTTTTCTCCCCATCTAAAAAAATAGGCCAAATATATTTCAATTACCATCAGTAGTTTCTTCCAGCAATCCCTTCTATTTTCTCCCTCCTCATTTGACTCTCTTCTTGATCTTCACTTCATAACCAAAATTAGCAAACTTTATATAGAGCTTTTCTAAGCACAATATTTTTTGTTTTTGTTTTTGGGTCACACCCAGCAGTGCTCAGGGGTTACTTCTGGCTCTATGCTCAGAAATCACTCCTGCAGGCTTGGGGAACCATATGGGATGCCGGGATTTGAACCAACGACCTGCTGCATGCACGCTCCATGCTATCGCTCAGGCCTTATTCTAACCATAATTTCAGAGCCACCCACCCCTAATATATTTTCTACCCAAATAATTGATTTCAAATGAAATATTTTGTTCAGTTCTATGATTTAAGTGTTGCAA
This sequence comes from Suncus etruscus, assembly GCF_024139225.1. Taxonomy (NCBI): domain Eukaryota; kingdom Metazoa; phylum Chordata; class Mammalia; order Eulipotyphla; family Soricidae; genus Suncus; species Suncus etruscus. The sequence goes on along the minus strand of NC_064851.1, from coordinate 70,008,198 downwards.
GCATCTGTATTCAATCTATAATTGTGAAGTTGAACACCATGTATTTTTCAACAAGTTGAGAACAATGTATTTTAGGTATTTTCTCCTCTTGTAAAAATGTCCCAATAATAGCCATCTTGTTCAAAACTGTCAAACAAAAGTTTGTCCTTGAACTCCGCGTAAGCTCTGGATTAAGCAAATGTTTTTAATACATAACTACTGATGCTTCTATCATTCTCTCCACTCCCAGTGAAATATGAGTCCTAAAAGCAATGAACTGAGTTGATTACTGACTGGCAGCATAGAGTTGTGGCCCATAGATAGTGATGTACAGTTGCTCATTAATGAGTAAGTGCAGTGAGGTCTGGAGTATCAAATCTCATCTCTCCAGGGACACCACCAAGTATTTTTCAAATGGCTAAAAGAAGTAGCCAACATTTGTGTCCAATGTTTCTTTGGTATTTGGAACCATCTGGAGATTGAGGACATTATGAATTCCTGGATTTTAGACTCTAAAACATGGAAGCTTGCTCTTAGAGCCCAAATCATTATTTTTTATTAATATAAATTTTTATTTTGACCATATTGGCTTACATATCTTTCAAAGTAATATTTTAGGTACATATTAACATTGAATCAGGGGAATTCCCATCACCAAATTTGTCCTCCCTTCACCCCCATTCCCAACTTGCATCCAATATCCCCAACCCTCAACCCCCTCCCCCAGGGCTGCTAGAATAAGTGGTCCCCTCTGTGTCTAGCTTACTACTTAGTGATCATACATCTTTGTTTAACAGGTCATTATTGTCATTTCTACTTCTCCATGATATAGACTTTAAGCTTGGAATAATGATTATATTTTGACCCTCTCTGTTTACCATATAAGTAGCACTGTTATTTTCTGTATACATGCTTAGAAACTATACATCTTTGCATAAATATATGTTGAAAGTTTTAAGTATGTTGTAGCCATATAAAACCAAATGCATATTTTGGATCAGTTCAGACATGTCAACCATTTATAGCATATTTATTTATGTACAAACTATATTTTTATTTAAAAAAAATGAAAAATATATACTCAAAGAGATCCAGAGAATATAAATTTATTTTAAATAAAGAAAAGTAAGATAGGAATCACAGCATGTATGGCTCATGCCTTGAATGAAGATGACCTTGGTTCAATCAGCAGCACCACACATGGTTCCCCAGAACTGACAGAAAGGATCTCTAGATGTAGAACCATGTGGCTCCAAAACAAGAAAGGAAGGAAGATAAAAAGAGGCGTTGGCTTATAGATGAGTATAATATAATATGGCCAGTAACTTAGAAATCACTGTTGTCCCACACAGTGTAATTGGATTACAGTTTTAAAAGTCCTTTTTTTGAAATAATACAGACATTAAATTAAAATAAAACATTTTTTCAATATCAGATTAAAGCCATCTAGGGGATATACAATATTGATACCTCTCTTTTCAGAAGTTACTTTTTAGTATTTCTTCACCACTCTGCCATCTGTTATGCCTTCATGGTACTTGTTAATTTGCTTCTAAGAAAAGTAAACTATTTCTTTTGACTTTTACTATTCAGCTTGTTAGAATTGCCTTTTAATGTGAAATCGCATTTATTTCCTATAGTTATTTGTTATTCAGGAAGGCTTCTTTACTAAATCTAATTTTTTAAAATCTTCTGTTTCATGTAAAGTTGCTTTATTAAAAATTGTAATAATTACTTATGTTAGTAAATTAACATTTTATGCAGCTGTGGGGTGTATGGAATAATGGGTTTATCTTTTTTTGTTTGTCTCTCTAGACAGTGTTATTATGATCACTGCTTTTGAATAATAAGTTTATCATCTGTGAAAATTGAATTCTTTTGTTGTTTCTAGCTTCAAATTAAAACTCTCTTTACCTTACATCCCAGTTGATCATTAGTAATGATGTTTTTAATATTAAATTTTTTTTAACAATCCCACATCACACTATGTTAAGACAATTATGGTCTTTAATAGTTTAAGCATGACTTTCATAAGCTTATCAGTACCAGTTCTTCTTTAATGGCTATATGAATTGAATTTGTTTGTTGATTACTAAGAAACAGTGCACTGTAAAACTTCTTTTCTAGTGTTAGATCTCTTCCTAGGAGTCCCACTGCCCTAACTGTATTTTACCTTGTAAATTCAGACAGCCTACAGCTTCTTTAGTAAACAATCACTGGGAAGAACAAAAATAAATTATAATTAAGTATATAAATGAGTTTTTAGATAATTTAGAATTAATACAATAATTTAATAACTAGATTCCTGACAAATTTCAAATAAAATGTTTTTATATTTTTTCTGAGAAAAAAATTTGTACCTGTTTTTTAAAAGAAAACATGAGCATGAAGTAATTGAATAAAAAAGAAAAACAGAAAATGAATTTGAGATTCAACTAATTTGTAAAATGTCCAATCTCAGTATAAAAAGATTCCATGCAATATATTTTACAAAAGCCAGATTTATGTGCTATTTGGTTCTAGTACATATTCAAATTCATTTAGATTTAACTGAGAAATCACTTATCAGTGCATGAAAACATGGACCACTCTTTTAACATTTTTCTTTTTTTAAATAATAATTTCTTTATTTAAGCACCATGGTTACAAACATGTTTATAATTGGGTTTTAGTCAAAAAATGCATCCCCCCCTAACCAGTGCAACTTTACTGCCACCAATGTCCCCCATATCTCTTCCCCCTTCCCCCTGCCTGTCTTTGAGATAAGCATTTTATTTTTCTCTCTATTATTATGGTAGTTATTAGTGTAGTTATTTTTCAAATGCACCTATCTCTCTTTGTGGTAAGCTTCATATCATGGACTGATCCTTTCAGCCCTCATCTCTATTTTTCTGAAATTTTTTACTATATTGTCTTTTATTTTTCTTAAATCCCACATGTGAGTGAGTCTATTCTGTGTTTATTTTTTTCCCTCTGACTTGTCCATCCATGTATAGAAAAATTTCATGACTTCATTTTTTCTGATGGCTGCATAGTATTCCATTGTATATATGTACCAGTTTCTTTAGCCACTCATCTACTATTGGGCATCTGGGTTATTTCCATTTTTTAGCTATTGTAAATAGCACTGCAATGTATATAGGTGTGCAGAAGGCATTTTTGTATTGTATTTTTGTGTTTGTAGGGTGTATCCCTAGGACTGGTATAGCTGGAGCATATGGAGCTCAATTTCAGTTTTTTGAGAAATTTCTATATTATTTTCTATAAAGACTGGATTGGAAGGTGAATCCACCAGCAGTGAATGAGAGTTCCTTTTTCTCCACATGCACACCAACAGTGGTTGTTCTTGTTCTTTATGATGTGTGTCAGTCTCTGTGGCTTGAGAAGATAATCTGAGACATGCAAATCTAAACAACAATGAGATATCATCTTTTTAATATTTTCAAGTGAATTTGTTTAACTTTATTTCACCCTACATAAAATTTATGGGCTAAAATGATTTGGATTGTAAATCATCTACATTCCTGTAACTTACAGAATTCAAGTAAAATGGAACTTACTGTGGGAAGTCATCTAAGAACAATAAAATTTGGTGACAGCTTTATTAAATAAAAAAATTTAAGGTGATTGTATTAGCACTGATGTGAAGAAACCATAAACATAGAATTTTTTAAATCTTTATTTAAACACCATAATTACAAAGAAGATTGTAGTTGTATGATTGCAGTCATGTAAAGAACACCCCCCTTCACCAGTGCAACATTCCCACCATGAATGTCCCAAATCTCCCTCCTCCCACCCCACCCACACCTGTACTCAAAATAGGCTTTCTACTTCCCCCATTCATTCACATTGTTAGGATAAAAAGCATAGAAAGAGTTCCTTTCTTTAAATTTCACTTGAAGGCAATATTGAAATTATATGTTTACTTTTAAAAATTGTGCCTGAAAAATTAAAACCAAATAAGCTTTTTGCTTGATATGTTCATTGTAGTTTTATTAATAGTAAAAATTCTTTTAGAGCATTTTAACTGGCAAGTTTATAATAAACTTGAGTAGTATAGGAGAGACAAAATCTAGACAGACAGATATGAAGCTGCCAAAAATGTCAAGACAAAATGATTGTTTAATATTTAATTAAATGGAAAAAATAAAAATGCAAATTGAAGCTGTGCTTTAATTTCAGGTGTGTCAAATTATGTGTACTTGTAATTATGTGCATTAGGATGATGGAACTATGAAGTTTATCCCTTTTGTTGTCTCTTATTATAGTAAATAGGATTTGTGCAATAAATTAAAACTAAGCAATAAGATAAAGATGATCATGTCATTCCTAATATAAAAATCTAATATAACTGGTTTATGCTTTCAACAATTCTGCTTCTTGTTGCACTTGATTTTTGTAAGGAAGAATCCGTTTGATTTCAGTGATTTTGTTGTTGACTAAATAGTCCCAGGATCACTGTATTTTACTGCTGAAATACCATCTGGATTTTATTCAAAATCCTCCTTAGCATAAATCATGGTTGGCAAATGTCTCTCCTTGTGCAAACACCATAAATTATCTATTCTCGATAGGAACCTCTCGTAATGTAATTTAGGCTATTTAAAACTTTTCAAAAACAACTAGAGTGAATTTTTAACATTTGACACTATTTTTGAATAACAATTAGTATGTTTTTTAAAATGACAGATGTAGATTTCTTCCTATTTTCAGATATGTGTTTAATGTTTATGTACTGAAATCTTTCCATGTTCAAATGTTGGGAAAATTTTAAATTATTTAAACACTGTAGTTTACAAGGTTGTTTACAATTCAGTTGTTTTTATCATAGTTATAAAGTTGTTCATGATTGAGTTTTCCAGTGCACATTTCCTGATATAGAGGTTTCCCTCCTGCTCCTCCTGCTCCTGTCCTTTCCCCTTCTGCCTCCGGGACAGACATTTTTCTTCTCTCTCTTTCTTTTTTTTCAAATTAATTTTAAACACTGTGATTTGGAATATTGTTAGTCTCTTTGTTACCATCTTGTTTTCAAGAAGATGTTTTATTTACATTTTTTTTAATTTAACTTTATTTAAATGTTGTTACAAACTTATTCATACAATGTCACTACGTACCTGAAATATTACTGTGAATAATTTGTAATTCACTTTGGTCAAAATAAATATTATTAATATAAAAAACAGTTGGTTATTTTATTTTTCATAGTTACAGGGTTGTTTATGATTGAGTTTTAGTCATATAATGTACAATACCCATCCCTTTACAACTGTACATTTCCCACCACCAATGTCCTCAGTAATCCTCATCTCTTCCCCCTGCCTTCTCACCTGCCAGCCTCTGGAACATTTTATTCTCTCTCTCTCTCTCTCTCTCTCTCTCTCTCTCTCTCTCTCTCTCTCTCTCTCTCTCTCTCTCAGACACTGTGATTTGCAATATTATTACTGATGAGATATCATAAATATCTTCTTTCAAAACTCAGTTCTTGTTCAGAGTGATCATTTCCAACTATCCTTGTCATAGTTGTATATCATCTTTGCCCCAACTGCACTCCCCTATTATTTATGGCAAGCTTTCTACTAGTAGAACATGGACTGGTCCTCATCTCTATTACCTCTGGATATTGTTACCATACAGTCTTTTTATTTGTATCCCACAAATGAATGAAATATTCTGTGTCTATTTCTCTCTCTCTGAGTCATTTCACTTAGCACAATACTCTCCATATACATCCATTTAGAAGTAAATTTCATGACTTCATTTTCCTTAACAGCTGCATAGTAACTATACAATTGTGTAAATGTACTACAGTTTCTTTTTTAAATAAACATGTAGATTTATTTTAAATTAGTTTGGTACATGTTACAGACTGGCTTTTGCCATTATTACATGAACCAAAATATAAAAGTCTAAATACAGCAGTGTCTGTGCAACAAATATCAGTAAGGTAAAATAAGGAACTTTGATAGAACTACATTTACATGAATCAATCAGATGAAAAATCTAAAAAGGTTTCTTTATATCTTCTGGATTAAAAAAACAAATCATTAATGGCTCAAGATACTAAATTATAAAGGAAGGGGGGAAAGGCTTTGAGTTCTGTAGTAAGGGTTCTTCTGGAGACTTGCAAAGTCTAATTGCATATTATAAATTTGTTAAAGCAGTATTTAAACTTAGAGTAGAGGCTACTTTTCAGCTCATGAAAAGTGCTATATGTGTTATCATTCTCTGTGGCAAGATAGTCACAGCCAAGTAAATGAACAACTATGCCGTATGGCTAATGCTGCCACTTTGGGAAAAATTTAAATTCTTTATATTTTAAAATAAATCTCCAGTCTTACAGCACACACTAAAAACTAACAGTCAATGACACCAATACATTTTTGGTAAGGTACCTAAAGTATTACTACTAATGAAAACACAAACTGTGAGGTAAACCTACCCTTTTCCCAAAACCTTTCAAGCCAGAGTTCTAAACAATTAAGACACTTGAAAACATTAAGTGTATGTACAAATGTTCAAGTAAAACTTAAGCTGTACCAGCAAGTAACGAAGAAACAGAAAATCTTCATTTTGAGAACCTTTAAAACAATGATCTAAATGAAAGGAATTTTAGTTTATGAAGTGGACCAAAGCAAAATGTATTCTTACCATTAAGAAAAAGAAAAAGAGAATCAAGTGCTACATTCAGCCATTATAGGCTAAAGAAACTAAATAAAAATTCTTTCATACTTTCGTACTATAGTTTCTTAATCCACTCATCTATTCTCTGGTATTTTGGGTTGTTTCCAGATTGTGGCTATTGTAATGGCACTACAATCAACACAGGAATGCAGAGGGATTTTCTGCATTTTGTTTTTGGGCTCCTAGTATACATTCCTAGAAGTGGTATTGCTGAGTCATTTGAAAACTCAATCGCTAGTTTTGTGAGGAATATCCATTCCAAAAGGGCTGGATCAGTTGACATTCCCAACAGCAGTGAATGAGATTCCCTTTCTCATCCATTCATCTCAGCACTGATTATTCTTGTTCTTTGTGATGTGTACCATTCTGTTGTGTGAGATGATATCACATTGTTGTTTTAATTTGCATCTCCCTGATGATTAATGATGTGGTGCATTTTTTTATGTTCCTTTTGGTCATCTATATTTCATCATCGAGGAAATTCTGTTAATTGCTTTTTTCCATTTTTGAATGGGGTTATATTTTTGTCTTGCTATATTCTACTAGTGACTTACATATTAACCCTTATTAAATGGGTGAATAGTTCATCCCATTCTGTGGGCACTCTGAATCCTAGTCACCATTTCCTTTTGCCATTAAAAGCTTGTAATGTTAATGTAGTCCCATTTGTTTATCTTTACTACAGTGGTGTTATATCTTTGAAGATACTTTTACCTTTAATGTCATGGAGTTTTTTTAACCTACATTTCCTCTATGTGTCTATGGTTTCATATCTATCTGAAGGTCTTAGTCCATTTTGATTTGACTTTTATGCATGACATTAGAGAGAGTTCACTTTTTCTTCACTAGTTGTTCCAGCACTACTTGTTGAAGAGGTTTTCTTTGCTCCACTTTGTATTCCCTGCCCCTTCAACTAAGATTGATTGATCACATACTTGAGAGTCAGTCTCAGAATATCAAAGTGAAATTTCATTGATCTGAAGGTCTGTCTTAATTTCAATACCATACTGTTTTAATGTCTACTGTTTTATAGTAGTTTAAAGCTAGGGAAAGTGATGTCTCCCAACTTTTTTTCCCAAGAATTGCTTAGTTATTCATGGAGGTTTATTGTTCCATATACATTTCAGGAGTGTTTAATCTTTTTCTTTAAGAAAATGTCAATGGGTATCCTAATAAGGATTGCATTAAATCTATAAAGCATTTTGGGAAGTATTGTCATTCTAATGAAATTAATCTTCCCAAGGCTATGAGCATGAAATATATCTCTATTTTCTTGTATCCTCTTTGATTTCTTGACACAGAGTTTTGTAATTATCTTTGTATAAGTCTTTCACCTTTTTAGTTAAGTTGATTTAAAGGTACTTAATTTTTGAGGCAAAATTGTGAATAGAATTGTTTTTTACTATAACTTTCTTCTCTGTAATTATTTATATATAGAAATGTCATGGATTTTTTATATATTAATTTTGTTGCTTGACAGTTGACTATACAAATGTATTGCTTTTAGAAATGTTTTTGTAGTCTTCAAATGTTTTAAATATTATGTCATTTACAGAGATTGACTTCTTTCTTTTCTATCTTATGTCCTTGATATTTTTTACTTGCCTAATTTCTATAGCAAGCATTATACTGAACAAAAATAGCAAGAGGAGGCAACTTTGTCCTGTGTCATATCTTATTTTATTTTTTATTTTTTAAATTTTCATTGTGACCAAAGTGCATTACAAATCTTTCACTGCATCATTTATGGTACATAGTGACAATGAATGAGGGGCATTCCCACCACCAGTGCTGTCCTCCCACAGCCCCTATTCCCAGTATGCATCCCATATCTCCCTCCTCTACCCCCGAGAATGCTAGTGCAACTGGTCTCCACTTTACAGCTTGTTGTAGATTGAGCATCTATTCCACCATCATTGGAGATAAAAAGGATAAGAAAAAAAGGAGAAAAAAATTTGGTGACAACTACCAAAATAAGAAAGAGGAAAAAAAAAGAAAAGGAAAATGGAAGAAAAAAGAAAAAAATGAACCCGGCAAATAAAAATAAAAATAAATCTCTAAATAATAACCACAAGAGTGAAAAAGAAAGAGAAAAGTGAAAGAAAAAAGAGAAGGAAAATAAAGTCAAAAACTAACAAATCAAAACAAAACAAGAAAAGTATGTGTACAAGAGTGGTAGGGTTTGGCATTCCCTCCACTTTTTTTTTTTTTTTTTTTTTTGCATAGGCACAGTAAGCTTTGGGGAAGAAAGAGAATTCCCGTGGCCTAAGAGATTCAAGGTTTCTCCATCCTTGAGGCATACCATCATGGGATCAACCCTGGCTCCATATATGCTCATTACTGTATCCCAAAGGCTTTTTTGTAATGCCAGGAAAGTTTTCTCTTGGTGTGTGTAAGAAAATCAAGCTACTGTAGCTAGCGATCTTGGTATTTGCACCGGTTATAGGTCAGGGTCTAGGATAGAGTCTCTAGGTTCTACAGGTTCCTATTCATCATTGTTGTGGTGTTCAGTCTTCTGTAACACTTTTTTCTGTAACACTGTTTTCTGTAACACTGTTTTCATTCAGTCCCTAAGCCGAAGGCTAGGATATTATGGATCCAAAGGTTCTACTCAGTCTCTGTTGTCCAAGTTGGACCTCTGCAATAAGACTTGTTGTTGTTGTTGTTGTTGTTGTTGTTTATGTGTCCTGGGCTACAGACTAGGGTAGGGTTTTCTTTATTAGTTCCAAGGTAGGTTCTGTTCAGTCACGGTTGTCAAAGTCAGTTTTCTGTTGTTGGTGCTCTTATTTTTCACAGTTCAAAGGATGACATCTCTTCTGATTTCCATTTAGTGTTAGGTGATGTGATAAGACAGCCTGGTCTTAGGTCAAGTTTTTTTTTCCTCATTGTCATATCAAAACTGGCACAAGTTGGTGCCAGAGTAGTGTTACAAATCTCCCATTGGAGCTTAGTTCCTGGATGTGTTGCCCAGAGCTGTATCATTTCTACATCGGGGATCTGGGGTTTCAGATTGGACTAACACTGTCCAATCTCCTGGGGACTGGTTGTATCCACACTACACATGTTCACATGTTCAGGATGGGAGGCACCCTTCTGCTATAAAAAGTGAGTTCTTATCCCTAGAAAATAAGATCTTGTTTCTGTGTCTCTGGTTTCCCCTTTTTTTACTGTGTCCATACTAAAACGTATGGTGTCATACTGTGTTGCTGGTGCTATTCTGGGTAAGAATGACAGGCTGCATACACAGTCTCTGTCGTCTGGTTTTGTTCTGAGCTTTTATCCCAGTCAAGGCTTTTTGTACCAAGCAGCACCAAAAATGGTAAGGATAGAGAAAAAAATGTATATATTAAAATAGAACAAATAAATAAAACTGAGTTAAAAAGAAAAGATATTCGAATAAAACAAGTGGTGGAGGAGGCTACTTGTATATTTAGGAATACACATCTTAAGATGTATTGTTATACAGGTATTGAGCTTCCATAGGAAATATAAGACTCCCAATTAAGTCTTTTGATATATTCTTGTGGGGAGTAAAAGCCAAGGTACTTTTCGATTCTCAGGCCTTGTAATTGAGTTTGAGAGCTGCTTTGAGGCCTTACAAGACCATATAGTGTCTTTGAGCTGGGAGTTTTGCTGAGGCTGATTTCTGTATTGTGCAACAGTCCACAATTTGGTGGGGGTGAGAAGGGCCATCAAGCATGAGTCAGCAGGTATGCTGGTTGTAGTTCTTTGCCGAGGCATGAGAACGGGGACCCAGAGGGTGTCTTTCACTGAAGAGCTGGAAGGTGGTCTGTTGGGGCAGGAGGTCAATCTTGGTGCCTACTGAGTTAGGAGCTGAGGGTAAAGAGGGTTAAATTAGGGGAAGATAACGGATCAGGATTGGGAGATGAGGGGATAGAAGAGACACAGGGGTAGGGGAAAGGCAATACATGACAGGGGCTATATATATACATATATATACATACATATATATATGTATATATATATGTATATATATACATATATATATATATATATATATATGAATTGTTTGTGATTTTGGATTGGAGTCAGTACAGAAAGTCACGTCCATAAAGGCTGACTTTAAAGATCTATTTGAGGGCTATTATCCAAATCTTTGGTATTCCGTTTCCTTTCTTAGGAACCATCTAGAATAAAGAACATTTTTGGATAATGCTTAAAAATTAAATTTGTTGCATGGGCGCAAATGCGACCGCACAGTTATGAAAATGAGTATTAGTATGAAAAGACACCGCTGCAGGGGGTCCAGTATGAATACGGGAGGAGTTTGGCATTGGGGGATCTTGGTCTCCTGGACTAAGTGGTCAGCCCAGGAGGCCATTGGCCAGCTGTCTGCCCAGATTCCCAGCCATACCTGTAGGAGAGGAGCAGGAATCCTGGCATGTAGGATCGTCAGGGTCCAGCTGCAGCTTGCCTCTCCAGTATGAAAAAGCATGGGGGAGGAATTTGCCTCCTCCCCACCCCCCCAGAGCTCAGATAACAGACCTGGCCTTGAAAGCCAGCCTGGCATGGGGGGCTCTCGGTCTCCAGGACTAACTGGTCAGTCCTGGAGGCCTTTGGCCAGCTGTCTGTCCAGAGTCCCAGCCATGCCAGTAGAAGAGGAGCAGTAATCCTGGCATATGGGATCTTCTGAGTCCAGCTGCAGCCTTCCTCTCCCTGTGTCATATTTTAAAGGAAAGGCTTTTCGCTTTCCCCCATTAAGTATAATGTTTGCCTCAGGGTTGTGGTAAATGGCTTTGTATATTTTTTTAATTTTTATTTTGATCATATTGGCTTACATATCTTTCACAGTAGTATTTTAAGTACATATTAACATTGAATCAGGGGAATACCCATCACCAAATTTGTCCTCCCTCCATTCCCATTCCTTTTCTGCAACCATATCCCCACCATCACCCCCCCCCCCGGGCTGCTAGAGTAGGTGATCCCCTCTTTGTCTAGCTTACAATTAGTGATCATATATCTGTTTGGTCCTGGTACCCTCCCTTGTTTCCCCTCTATATGAGAGGTGGAGCTCGATAATTCGAGTTATGTGGTTTTGTTTGAAGGAAAGCAAAGCAATAGAATGGAGTAAAAACTAAGAAAAAATAAAATAAATAAAATAAATCAAGCTGAAAATGGCGGAGTCCTTCTAGAGGCTTTCAACCTCAGTTTGAGTGAGGTCATGAAAAAGGTAATTGAGGGGCCAGCGAGGTGGCGCTAGAGGTAGGCTGTCTGCCTTGCAAGCTCTAGCCAAGGAAAGATCGCAACTGCAGTTCGATCCCCGGGCATCCCATATGGCCCCCCCAAGCCAGGGGCAATTTCTGAGCGCTTAGCTAGGAGTAACCTCTGAGCATCAAACGGGTATGGCCCGAAAAACCAAATAAATAAATAAATAAAAGAAAAAAAAGAAGAAACAGGTAATTGAAACACCACATCAATACAGAAAGAAATATCAAATTAAATATCCAGTGAGCACTGCAGCAATAAAGACAAGCACCACACAATAGTCTCGGTTCTGAAATCAAACCATGCCAGGGTACAAAAAGAAAGAGAAGGATAAAATAAAATAAAATTGGAGACATCAACTTCAATTTCTACACTATTTTGAAAAAAGTTCATTCAATTTCTACTTGTTGAGAGTTCTTATTATGAATGGGTGCTGTATCTTGCCAAATGCTTTCTCTGAGTCCAGTGATGTGATCATATAATTTTTATTTTTTCTTTTATTAAATGGTGTGCATTATATTGATGCATTTTTGGAGTTAAGCCATCCTTGCATCTCTGGAATGAATCCTACTTGGTTATGATATATGACCTTCTATATGGCTTGTTGGATTCTATTTGCTAGTACTTTGTTCAGGATATTTGTATCTATGTTCATCCTTTGATGAACACAGATTATAATTCTCTTTTTAATTTTTTGTGGAGTCTTCATCTGCTTTTGGTATCAGGGAATGTTAGATTCATAGAAACTATTTGGAAATGTGTCTGTTTCTTCACTTTCCCGGAAAAGCCTGCAAAGTATTTACAATAGGTTCTCTTTAGTTCATTAGTACATATATCTGTGCCTGGGCTTTTGTTTTTAGAAGCATTTTGATTACCATTTCAAATTCCTTAATAGTGATAGATCTGTTCAGATATTTCACATAATCTTGGTTCAAACTTGGGAGATATAGCAGACTGAGACTTTGTGCATATGGTCTATGTTATCTTTCTTTTTGGTATAAAGATTTTCAAATAATCTAATTACCTATTGATTTTCTGTAGTATCTGTTGTGTTATCCTCCCTTTAATTTCTGATTTGGTTTATTTGGGCTCTCTCTTTCTTTGTGAGTCTTGTAATGGTTTATTGATTTTTTTAAAGAACCAACCCTTGCTTTTATTTATTTTTTGGATTGTTTTATGGGGGTCTAATTTATTTCTAGTTCTGCTTTATTATTTCATCCTCCTGACTTCTTTTGGCTCATTATATTGGCCATTTTTCAATATTTTAAACTTTGCCATTAAGTTATTTATGCAGACTCTTTCTTTCTGATGAATACTTTCAAAACTATAGATTTCCCTTTTTATACAGCTTTTGCTGTGACACATAAGTTCTGATAATTCGTGTCTTAATTCTCATTAGTTTTGGGCATCAACTTAAGACTAAGTGTTAATACTAAAGTATGAAAGATAGAAATAGGAGAAAACAAATACTGAGTGCCAACAATGTATAATTCACTGAGCTATATGATTTATATATACTGATCCTCAAGAAAACTTTGATATCTTATGATCATACACTTTTATAGATGAGAATAGTAAGTCATAATTAATAATTGTAAAGATTAAATTCAAACCCTGAGTCTATGGCTATCTTTTAATCATACATTATCATCACTCATAACATGCCAATGCCTATAATAACTTAAGCTTTGGAGGATAAACTGTATGGAGACTTTATTATAAAGAGGTAGAATGCAAGATCTAATGGAGAACAGAGAATTTGTATAGACAATAGGAAGCTGTAGGGCAAAATGTTGTTTTTAGGTATTAGATATTTTCCAAGAGAAGTAGTCTTCACTAACAGAATGCCTTTTTATTTTACATCTTTCAAAGAACTATCTTTTTCATTTAATCTACCAAGCCTCACCATTACAGTATCCAGACTAGTCATTTGTTGAAATGTGAGGTGTGGATTTGAATTCTGTTGGATTGAACTGTGAAAAAGCAACTTTGTACCAAGGGTAGAATAAGATCCTTAGGGTAGAGAAAACAACTCAAGTCAAAGTCCATTGGAAAATGTCAAAGGTTGCCCCCAGAGAGATCATGTATAAACATCAAGTCCAAAGTGTCAAAGGTAGGAATGAGGACAGGGTCAAAGATCAAGAGTTTGAGAGCAGATGGGGATGAAATTGGTAGAAAGGAAGGCCTGGACAAGTAGGTTAACACCAAAGGTTGAAGTTGAGACTTGAGCTGAGTTCTTAGAAACATAGAAGTCTTCTATTGACTGTGGAAATAAACTCAAAGTGTGTTGGAAGGGTTGTTTTAAATGACTCAAATTCTCAATCAAGTCACAAAGTATGAAGTAATGGAGCAATGGGTTAGAAAAGGATTTCTTAAACTTTTCTATACACATAAAAGGCTCCACATCTCCACACCAGAAGATGCAAATCAAAACAACAATGAGATATCAACTAAAACCAAAGAACAGGTACACATCACAAAGAACAACTATTGGTTGAGAAGATATGAAGAGAAAGGGACTCATTTTCACTGTTGGTGGCAATATTAACTGGCCCAGCTTTTGGAGGATAACAATATGATATTTTCAACTAGAAACTGAGCTTCCATATAATACATAAAATTTGCTTATACATGATGGATATGAAGAGAATTATGCTGAGCAAAATGAATCAGATGGAGAAGGACAGACACAAAATATTCCATTCATTTTTGGGATATAAATAAAAAGATAGTATGGTTAGAATATCCAGAGATAATAAAGATGAGGACCAGTAGGATAAGTCTATAGTTTCCCAGTATGAAGCTTGCCATAAATAAAAGGGGAGTGCAAAACTCTGATACAAAACTCTGACAAGGATAGTTGGAAATGATCTCTATGGACAAGAACTGGATGCTGAAAGGAGATGTATGCATGACCACCCTGTGGTAATAATATTGTAAACCACAGTATCTACAAAAGGAAACTAAAGAAGGGGGTAAGGTAGAGAAAAAAATGTGTCCTCAGAGGCAGGCAGAGAAGGGATATGGAGGGTTGGAGAGAAACGGGACACTGTGGCAGAAAATGTGCACTGGTAAAGATTGTTGTATATTGTATGACTGAAATTCAATCATGAATAACTTTGTAGAAAAAAACCCCATATTTGTATTAGGAACAGTTTTAACCACAGTTTTTAAATAAATTAACAAAAAATTTTACTTACAAACCATTTTCACCCAACAACAAGTGAAACATGTATAAGTGCTACCAGAAATACCTGGTTCATTATACAGTAAATTTTGAATTAACTTTGTGGTGTTGCAGGCTGAGAAGACTTTCATTGCAGTCCATTTCTTTTGCAAATCCGGCATTCAGTTATGTTTCCCAATATGATGTGGTAACCCACAATTTTAAAAGTTATGGGTTAGATTTACAGAACTGGCAAAAGAAACTGTAAACACAGCACTACATTGATGAGAATGGGAGTGAAAGCAGAACCCAAGGACCAAGGACATCAAATCTAGTCATGCCATCTTGTCAGTAGGACATTAAATCTAGGACATTAAATCTAGTTTATAAATGTAGTAAGTAGTACATGTAGAGAGATAAAATTGACTCCTTAAGTTCAAGTTTGAATAAAACATAACTTTGGGAGACACATCCAGCAGTGTTTAGAGCTTACTAATAACTTTCCTCTCAGAGATCACTCATTTGGTCCTTGCACCTTATGTGGACCTTGTGTGATTAAACCATTTTGGCCACATGCAAGGCAAATGCCCTACACTTTACTATCTCCCTAGTCCAGAAATATGTTTACTATTATTTATTTTAAATGGTAATGTAAATATTTTTATGATGACTTTTTGCATCATGGTAAAATATCTTAACAAATTCAAGGAAAAAACCCTTTCTTTCAAAGTTGTTTTATACTATAGATTATACAAAAGAATTCAGGACAGGTAATGAGTTCTGTGAGGATGAATATGTGGATGAGCTCTCTTTTTTCTTTCTTTCTCTTTTTTCTGTCTCTTCCTCACTGTCTGTTTTATTTTATTTTTTCCTACATCCAAATGTACTCAGTATTATTCCTGCTTCTGCCTAGGGATCACTCCTAAAGTTGTTAAGGGGATCACATGTGGTGAGGGTGATTTGAACAGGGTTCAGTTGCTTGCAAGGCAAGTGCCTTAATCTCTGTCTAGATCTCTGGTTTGGGTCTCCATTTTTTCCCCAGTGGTGTATGCTTACATATCCTCAGTCTAGTCTTCATTTCAGAGTTGACCCCCCCCCCTTTTTTTTCTCCTGAGCCTTCTCTTTTCTTAAATACAAGAGATCTTGAGTTTTCATAACTGTCTTTAGGGACATGGACTTACTAGTGTGTCAGGAAATCTAGTGTACCTGAAACCTTTGTTCTAGGGTGCAAGAGAATTGTCTGTTGAAAAACTCACCTTTGCAACTTTAATACTTCTTTTTCTTTTCTCAGGGGAGAGCGCGAACACAGTCGAGTTTCCCATATTTGGGGAAATCGCAGGGGTCAGCACAACCGGAGTGCAATGGATAAGCCTCGCCCTGGGGAAACCACCTTGTGATCATGGTATCTCCCCTGCCAGGTAAGTATTGCAACTTTAATATTTTCAGGAGTCTTTGTATCCACTCCCCAGTGCCCTTCCTCTGATGTGAACAATTGATACTTCCTCAACCTAATGTGAAATCCAAGCAAATGCCAATATAACAGATCATGACCCCTCTTGCTCCTCAGCCCTCCTTCATGGTAATTCTGGCGCTGCCCTGCTGACCCCCTATTATGTAGCAAGACTTCACGAAGTATTGAAAAAGCACAGAAAACATATCTGGGGGCATCTTGCCCAATCTTTCATCTAGCTGTCTTGATTTTTCATAGCAAGTAGACAGGATTGCCAAGTACCTAAGTGTCTGGATCTGATTCTGGCTTCTTCATCAGAAATTATAGTCAAAGCCAGGTCAGCCTGATTTAAAGAGAAGTCAATTGCTGGCGGCTGACCTCATCTCTAGCTGTTATTCTTTTGTAAAACATGTCTAACCTTACATATTTCAGGAACATTCAATGAATGCTAATATAACATTCTGCTAATATTCATCTATTAAAGATAGTCTTCTTTTATTATTATAATGGCATGAATATTTTTGTAGTTGATTGATTAGGAATAATTTTTTTCTAATGCACACTATTTTTTGTTATGTCTTAATGCATTATTGTAATGTAGAGATTGTACAAGGGATGAATGTTGTAAAACTTCTTATATGATACTGAGTCATTCTCACTGAAATGACTGCTGTTATAAACTTACAAAAGAGAATCCCCAGGTACCATGAAGTGGTACTGAGTCACACAGATTGTACTTAAATCTTGTCTCAGTGGTGATGTGTCAGTCGCTGAACTTTCTGAGCCTCAGTTTCATTCTCTGCAAAATAGGTCAAAGTAAATTTCCTTGAGAGGGATATACCTTACAATAAACATCCATTTCAATGTCCCTTTTACAAACCTGTTTTAGCTATTTAGTTATTCATAAGTGTGTTTTGTTTAGTAAAATTGAGAATACAATAATAATCCTAATGAAGTTATTGAAGAGGAAAGACAATTTCATAAATAAGTCAGTATAGACTGGTAACCAAAGTGAAGGCAGATGTCCGGTGACTTAATATCAAATCTTGTCACTCTTATTTCTCATCTACAGGCAAATAATTTCTCTGAGTGCTGTTTATAGAAAGGGTGGACAAAAACAAAATCAAACTCAAGAGATGTGAAGTCTAAACAAGAGAGTACACGTGAAATTTAGTATGATGTTTGTGCATCAAGTACTTGTGCAACAAGTACTCATGTTAAATTCAGCACTTTTGAGCTAAGTATTTTAATAGAATTAATATGGAAATATTTTTGTATTATGACATACCCTATTTGTTCAAAGTAAACCATATTAAAAATTGACTCCTAAAAAGTAATCATCATGTAATAGTTTTTATCCACCAAATTTAATGCTAATGATTTAATCTATACATAAAAATCTTTAAAGCAATATAAATACTGTAAAAAATTTAGTTTTGACACAGTTCTTTGCCTTTGATCAGTTCTGTACTCTTGTAGTAACATTATCTAACATTAATTAGATTTCTCAGACACCATATATAGAATTGTGGTGATGCTAAATACAATTTTTTGGCTGTTACATACTTTTCATTTATTAGGAAAATGAGCTGTTAATATATTGGCAACCAATATACACAAACCAATATACACAAAGTTAATGTTTAATTCAAGAAAAATACAAGTGAAAATAAATTGGGCCTCATTGAGGAAATCATTGATATATTTTGTCATCAACCTACACTATTCAGACTGACCACTTTTCTAGCCTAATCTCTGATGGGACTTTCAAAGTACCAACAAAAGTTATTTCATCCTTGCAGGGACTGAAGAGGATAAGAGATAGGAAAATATATAATGTCCCAACTATCAGTTCCCTACTAGTACAAGGTCTTCAGGGAAAACGGTCAAGAAGACATAGTCAATGTCTTGTTTGTTTAGGTGATGAAATAAAAGCAAGATGAACAGTAGCATATCTTTACCTACCTATCTATTATATATATACCAATTTCTTCTTTTAGAGAAGATACTACTTCTGTCTCCTTTCATTCTAGTATATAAAATAATTCCTTTGCCTTATGTTTTAAATCTCTTTGACTCTATCCATATCTTGACTTTAAAAAAAAAACATATGTGGCAAATTCAATGTTCACCAAATATTCTGTTTTGTTCCCTAGAATTACTAATCTGCCTTGGAGTAAGCAAGGAGAGATAACTAGATTGATCATCATAATTTTAAATAAACAATCCCATTACACAAACTCAAATATCTTAGAGTAAAATTAACTAAAGATGTAAAGAACTATACAAAGAAAATTATAAAATCCTGCTTCAAGAAATAAAAGAGGACACAAGGAAATGGAGACACATACCCTGCTCATGGATTGGGAGTACTAACATCATTAAAATGTCAATATTTCTCAAAGCATTAGACGATTTAATGCAATCCCTCTAAGGATACCCATGACATCCTTCAAAGAAGTGGATCAAAGACTTCTAAAATTCATTTGGAACAATAAACACCACGAATAGCTAGAGCAATACTTGGGAAAAGGAATATGTGGGACATCACTTTCCCCAACTTTAACTTATATTACAAAGCTAGAGTACAGAATGGTACTGAAATAAAGATAGATCTGCAGGTCAGAGGATTAGACTGTTGTATTC
Source organism: Suncus etruscus (assembly GCF_024139225.1). Taxonomy (NCBI): domain Eukaryota; kingdom Metazoa; phylum Chordata; class Mammalia; order Eulipotyphla; family Soricidae; genus Suncus; species Suncus etruscus. The sequence goes on along the minus strand of NC_064851.1, from coordinate 69,989,044 downwards.
AGAGAATGTTCCCCAAACACACAATCAATTAGTCTTTGATAAAGAGGCAAGAAATGGAAAATGGAGCAAGGAAAGCCTGTTTAACAAGTGGTGTTGGCACAACTGGTCAGCTACTTGCAAAAAAAAATTAAACTCAGACCTCCATCTAACACCATGCACAAAGGTCAAATGCAAATGGATTAAAGATCTTGATATCAGATACCAAATTGTAAGGAATATAAAACAACATGTAGGTGAAACACTCTATGAGATTGAGACTCAAGGCATCTTTAAGGAGGAAACAGCAGTCTACAAACAAGTGGAAGGAGAGATAAACAGATGGGACTATATTAAGCTGAGAAGCTTCTGCACCTCAAAGAAAACAGTGCCTAGGATACAAAAGCCACCCACAGAATTGGAGAAACTATTCAACCAATACCCATCAGACAAGAGGCTAATATCTAAGATATATAAAATACTGACAAAACTTAACAAGAAAAAAATCTAACCCCAAAAAATGGTAAGAAGAAATGAACAGACACTTTGTCAAAGAAGAAATAAAATGGCCAAAGGCTCATGAAAAAATGCTCCATATCACTAATCATCAGGGAGATGCAAATCAAAGCAACAATGAGGTACCATCTTACACCACAGAGACTGGCACACATCACAAAGAACAGGAAAAATCAGTGCTGCCAGGGATGTGGGGAGAAAGGAACTCTCATTCACTGCTAGTCTACTCAAGCCTTTAAGGAAAACAATATGGAGAGTCCTCAAAAAACTGGAAATTGAGCTCTCATATGATCCAGCTATACCACTCCTAGGAATATACCCTAGAAACATAAAAACGCAATACAAAAATCCCTTCCTCATATATTGCAGTGCTATTTACAATAGCCAGACTTTGGAAACAGCCAAAATGCCCTTCACCAGATGAATGGCTAAAGAAACTGTGGTACCAATCATATTTGTAATCAAGATGTTTAAATAAAGATATATATAAAGAAGCTGTGGTACATATACCATGGAATACTCTGCAGCCATTAGGAAAAATGAAGTCATGAAATTTTCCTATACTTGGATGAACATGAAAACTATTATGCTGAGTGAAATATGCCAGAAGGAGAGAAAGACACAGAATAGTCTCACTCATCTATGGAATTTAAGAAAAATAAACTACGTTATTGTATAAGTACACAGAGAAAATAGAGATGAGGGATGGAAAGATGGCCCACAGTATGAAGCCTACCACAAAGAGTAGTGAGTTCAGTTAGAGATATAACTACATTAATAACTATCATGACATGGTAGTAAGAGAGAGAAATAGAATGCCTGTTTCAAATAGAGGCGGGGGGGGGGGGAGGTGGAAGAGGAAGTGGGGGCATTGGTGGTGGTAATATTGCAGGGTTTTTTTATTGATTTATTGGTTTATTGAAACCCAATTACAAACAGCTTTGTAATCATGATATTTAAATAAAGATATTAATAAAAAAAGAAACTGTGGTACATATACACAATGGAATATTATGCAGCCATCGGGAGAGATAAAGTCATAAAATTTTCCTACACATGGATGTACATGGAAACTGTTATGCTGAGTGAAATAAGCCAGAAAGAGAGAGAGACACACAGACACACAGAATAATCTCATTGATCTGTGCTTTAAGAAAAATAAAATATATTGTTGTAATAATGCCCAGAGATGAGAGCTGGAAGGACTGGCTAATTATTTGAAGCTCACCACAAAGAGTGGTGAGTGCAATTAGAGAAATAACTACACTAACAACTACCATAAAAATGTTAATGAGTGAGAGAAGTAGTATGCCTTTCTAGAATTAAGGGAGGGTGTGGGGGAGGAGGGATATTGGGGACATTGGTGGTGGGAATGTTGCACTGGTGAAGGATGTGTACTGTTTATGACTGAAACTCAACTACAATCATGTTTGTAATCATAGTGTTTTAATAAAGACATTATTTAAAAAAACTGGCTATATCCAAAAAAAAAAAAGAGTTTCTCAATCATGCTTTCCACTTGCACATGCCCCAAACTCTGATTTAATCCCTTTTCTTACCAAAAAAAAAAAGTAACAGTGACTTTTAGGTCAAGATGGTTAAAAGCACTGCATAGTGCTTAGTTACTTTCTTCCCCTGATCCAGTGACCTAGTAAGCCACATATTGAGAAGACAGATAACAGCTAGAAAAATGATGAATTTCTGTGTCACAGGTAATAAACATCTCTTTTGTGACCTCAGAAGATTATATGTTATTAAAGAAACAAATTTCTCTGTGCTAATGCATGGAAATTTCTTAGATCACGTACTATTTTACCAAATATTAAAATATCTATTTTCACATTAATGTGTTTATCTTCTTTTCACAAAGTGCACTCTATACTAGTTTAGCCTTTCTAGAATTTTATATATGTGAAATAATATGAAAAATGTTTTTCATCTGTTTTTATTTGCTCAACATTATGTTATATGTATCAAGAATTTTGATTGTCCATTCCTTTTACTGGTTAAATATCATCCCATTGAATGAATATGTTACAACTTAACCATCCCATTATCTTGTTAATATATTTAGTATATTTAGGTTGTTTCTACTTTGGTGCTTCTATAAAAATACTTTAAGTTTTGGGTATTAATATTTTCTTAAACAAATACCTAAAAATGAAGTGCCTGTGTCATATGGGAATTATACTTACTTGATAAAAAATACCAATCTATTTTTTAAAGTGTTTACTGACATTTTATGTCAGTGCCATAATAATTGAGGTTGTTTTTGCTCTATATCTTTATCAGATATTAGCATTATATATTGGGCTTATTTTAAAGTTTTAGTTCTTGAGTATATCATAGTATCTTTATTTGATTTAATTGGATTTGTCTGAAGATGTTCATCATCTTTTCACATGTTTGTTATTCACATTTCTTCTTTGGTGAAATGACTTTTTAAATATTTTTCTGGTTGTTTTGGGGCTTACTCTTGGCTCTGCTCAGAGATTATTCCTGGAAATGCTCAAAGGACCATATGTGATATCTGACTTGGCTACATGCAAGGCAAGTTAAGTGTCTTCACCTCTCTACTTTTTTAGCCCTGTTTAAATCTTTTGTCCATGTATACATTCACAAATGAGATTGTTTTCTAATTGAATAAAAAGAATTTAATACATTATGCCTAGAAATTCTTCATTGTTTGTTGCAGTGTTTGAGAACCATGTGCTACAGAGTTCTAAATCAAGGCCTTACATATGTCAAGTATATGTTCCAAGAAAATATCCTCATCTACTTTGAAATTATTTTTTCTTCTTTTATGATTTACCTCTTTAGATTTTTAATGATTCTACCTGTTCTTTTGGTTTGAGGCCACAATTAGCATTAGTTAGGGCTTACTTTGGGCTCTGTGTTCAGGGATTAACCACTATCTTCTAAGGAGTAGAACATTTTAGTATTAATAAAGTTCAATATATTATTCTTTTATTTTTTTAATCTGAACATTTTTCTTGTCCAAGGAAGTCTTTGCTTAATCAAAATCACAAAGATTTATTTATTTATTTTTTGTTTTGTTTTTGGGCCACACTCAGTGGTGCTCAGGGGTTACTCCTGGCTATCTGCTCAGAATATACTCCTGGCTTGGGGGATCATATGAGACACCAGGGTATCGAACCATGGTCCGTTCGTCCTACATCAGCGCATGCAAGGCAAACACCCTGCTCCTTGCACCACTGCTTAGGCTCCATGTTTTAATGAGATATATATTTTGCATATGCAATCATTTCAGTATTCATTTAAAAATTTATTATTTCTCCATTTTTGATATTTGATATTATATTAAAAGTAAATTTACTATAATTGGATTTACTTCTGGATTTTTATCCTCTTTTATTGATCATGATCAGTGTTCTACCTCCTGGTGAGTGCTGATAAATCTAAGGCAGGAGGGAGGAGCCTTAGGTACATTTGAGAGGGGGCAGCTTTTTCTCTTTCTTTGCTTAAAGAAAGTCAGTCTCTATTGAGGTACTAATAATATTTTATAAAAAGGATAGTTGATCAAATAAGTTTGGAAACTGCTAAATAAGTTTATATACTTAATGCAAATCTACATTATGAAGCTCATTGAAGTAATATTTGCCTATTTCCTCCTTACGGTGGCTCATATATTTTACATTGTTATTAATCACATTGTTTCCTTGTTCTAATTTTCAGTTGTTCATTACTAATAGAAATGCAGTTAACTTTTATATTAACCTTGGATTCTTTGAACATCTAAATTTCATTACTTAAAGAAGACTTTTTGGTAGAATTTTCTAGATAGACTACTGTACTGAAACATCTGCAAACTCAGAAAAAAATTAATTTTAATAATGGAATTTCAGATATAAAAGCTATTTCAGGGAAGACTTTGGGAAGGGACTGCAGGTATGATTTGTGAAAGTAGGCACTCAATTAACATATGCACGAAATGAATTTCACCTTGTGAAAACAGACCAAAATGAAATAAAAGCAATTTCAGTCTTCTACAGATTTCGGTCCCAATATTAGGCTTCTCTGAATTTCTTTGCACTTAAGGTTAATCAGCATAAATTGTAGTAAAGGTTAAATTAAATAGTTGATAATGACTTCTCAAGGGTGCTGAATGAATTATTAAGAATTTGAATAAAATTTAAAGCAAAACCCCTATAGTCGTTTCTTGAAGAAGCGCAGGAAAATCAGTGTCATCTTCATTTCAAAACTTAATCATATTATGCCTAAATAATGGTAACTCATAAGGAATGAACATGTAAATATTACTTATTACTCATGGTCTCTGTCAAGGTTACAATATTAAAGTAACTCTATCAGCAAATATTTTTGACAAAGGTTTGCCATATTTTATTAATTTAATTTCCAATATTTAGTTCTCACCCATTCTAGCCAGCTCTAGCCATTTCATCATTTTGGGATTGATTTATACTCTACTAAAGGAATATCTTTCAAGAGAATATGCTTGTATGGCAAAAAATCTATAGCATATTAAGGACCATAAGTCTTTCAAAAATTTAGAAGGTTATTATAGAGCCAAGTTAATTTTTAATCAGAATTTATGTCCTCATATTTTTATAGATAGTTCATTTTTAAATAATGATAATACTACATTATTTTGATACAGGTTTGTCTCAGATGCATATAGAACTTTAAAATGTGCATTCTTTTAAAAAATGATCAATTTTTCCCCCCAATGTTGATTTACTTGAAATAGAATTTTTCACCCACTGAGACCGCATTCCAGTCTATATGTAAATTGAAACACACTCAGATTAAATTAAAATAACCATGAATTATGGGCAGTTTCCTCACATGAAGTCTTTTCTTACTTAGCCTTTCCACATGAAAGAATCTGTATTTGGTCTCTACTGAACCTATTTGACATTCCAGAGATGTCAGAATCTTGAAGAATACATCTTAGCTTGTCTGGGTAATGCTTTTGTTGTATAAAAGAATTTATCTGGAGAGGGATTTGTGATTTTTCAGTTCTTAAAATAGTATGATGAATAAAACTAATGATCCTACACAGAGTTCAGTGTTTGTGCAATGTTTATCTAACCAAACAGCAATTTTTCTCTACTATTAATACTTAACTTTTCATAGATTCTGGCATAAACAATTGGTGGAAATCAATATCAAAGCATAATACATTTCATTAGACAAATACAAATGAGTGAGTTACAAAACACTTCTTGAAGTTAAGTCCAATTCCTATTTAAAATTTTAACTATATTTGAGTTCATTTTCATTGTATCTCCATTTTACTTTATAAATCAGCAAATAATAAATTAATGTAAAAATCCAAGAACTTTTTTCTTTAAATGTTAGAATAGAAATGTATTTATTTATTTAGTTAGTTATTTTTAGTGGGTGAATGACACATATAGATATCAACTTACTCAATTATTTTCACTCTTTCCCAAGTCATTCTAAATATACATTACAATATTTGGAATAACTCGATCCACTCTGACTTCAAACTTCTTTGTATGATTTCCTCAAATTACTTATTTTCCAGTCTCTGTATTTTCCCAATGAATGCGGCCCCTTTATTTTCTGAGATCTGCTTATGCACCCTTTTGTTATGCATTTTAAAAACAGTAATTATCAAATTCTAAATATGACAGCAAAGAGTAGAGTTGGAATGGACACAATGGAGAGTGGTTTGGGAGAAACAGAAGGACAGAATGAATCTATTAGAATCATTTTTGTTTGTTTGGGAGAGCCTCACCAGAGGGTATTTAGGCTTTGTATGCTGGCAGTCTCAGACCATATGGGATGCCTGAGATCAAATCCATGTTAGGTGAATGCAAGGCAAGTTCCCTGTCTAGTGTACTATTACTCCAGTCCTGAATCTACTGGAATTTCAATGATGCTTAGCCACACTGTAAGTTTTGTACAAAAAAATAAAATCACTTCTACAACATAGCACTCACTAGCATTTGTTACTTAGTAGGCATTATAAAAAGTTCTTTCCATAATGAGTCATTTAGTCACCTATTTTACATACACTAAGGAATAATTTAGTCTTACTATGCCTATGTATTTTCCAGGTGATACAGCCAATCAATAACAGAAATGTGATGTGAAGTCTGATTTGTCTGAGTCCAATGTGCACCACAAATTCTTAAGACTGGAACCACAACCAGTCAGCACTACAACTAGCTTTTTCATTTTGGAGCAAGTACCAGTACTTCTCAAATAAATTACTTTATTCTGAAATTACTCAGAATCAAGCCAAGGCTTGTGTTTTTCGATTTCTGTTGCTCTAACAAACCCTCATCTCCTTAACAAACTTCAAAATACTATTCTGGACATTTTTTTTTCCTTTGCACTGACTCTTGATAATGCTTTTCAAAATGTAATAAAAACAGAGAGGATTTAGTTTCAAGCCAGCATGAAATTTGCTGTAGGCTAGTCAGCCAAACCCTAGTAAGGGCCCCCCAGGGGTTTGCTCCAGTCAGTGGAGCACTGTGAAAAGGATGTCAGAGCCTTCTTGCCAGCTCCAAAAGACAACGCTCCACCTAATCGAGGCACAATCACCCTGCTTGACAGTGCCTGCTTCTCATTACTGAGCAAGGATTAACTTTCTTCCACTTTGTCTTTTACAAACTGAGATAGCTGTTGCTAAAGATGCAGACATTTAAAAAAATAACATTAAAATACTGGGGTTGTCTCTTATTTTTTCATTTCCTTTTCCTAATTTATATACTCAAAGTGAGGGCATATTGTCTCAAAAAGGACATACTATTTTGTATCCTGACTTCAACTGCATTGTCTTTATAAATAAAGAATTCTATGTGCCAGATAGTATCAGAAAAGGTTGCTTTGGTGTCCCTTTCTTCCTAAAGCTGGAAGAGGCTTAAGGCTATCAATAGTACTTTGCTTCACCTGCATTTGTCAGCAGCTTTCCTTACAAAATACTCTGTCTTGGGGCCAGAGTGATAGCACAGCGGTAGGGAATTTGCCTTGCACACGGCCAACCCAGGACAAGGTGACCTGGTTTGATTTCTGGCATCCCATATGATCCCAGAACCTGCCAGGGGCAATTTCTGAGCTCAGAGCCAAGAGTAACAACCTCTGAGCAGCACTGGGTGTGGCCCCAAAACAAACAAAACAAAAACCAAACACACCTTACCCCCATCTTCTCTTGTGTTTAGAGGGATGGTTGGTGGCAGTTAGTTTGTAGATGGTGATTATTTCATCTGTTGACAGTTCCTAGAAATTTTCTGAATACACCAATTTCATAACATATGGTTAGTATATTAGGTAGCAATATCTTATTTAGTAGGAATGAATGCTTTCGAATTAACCTAACACACTGATTCATTTGTATTTAATGCAAACTATTTTGGACATATATTATAACTTTTTAAAAGAAAATAATGTGTAAATGAAACATCTTGAATTTATTGTGATTATTGATAGATAGATAAATTACATTAAAATTTGTGACAGGAACAAATAACTGGATAGAACCATTTGATAAAGTGACAGCTGGTCTACCCTATCCACATTGTCTGAGTCTTAACTTTCTTGGGTTTAAATTTAAGCTTCTGTAAGAATAATGATAACTATATAAAAAGGATGTTCTGAAGATTAAATAGTTAATAATTCTTATTAATGCCTTAGCACACTGGCAGAATGCAAATGCTACAAAGTGTTGGCTGTCATTAATAGGCCTTCTTTAACTTTGAATTCTCAGACCAGCACATGCCTTGAAAATGGCTTTATTTGGGGATAAAATGCACATGAATAAAATACATTTCTTCCCATTGTCTCTTTCTTTTAATAAAAGGTTTAATTATAGTGTAGCAAAAACTACTGTTGCCTGTTAACTGAATTAGTGAGCACATAAAATACTTTGTATAAAATAACAAAAACAATTGTAATTTCATAGAGAATAAAAGAACTTGATTACAATTATGGAATGAGTATGCAAACCTTAGGTTAGTTGGTTGACTCAACAATCTGAATTTCAAATTTCAGTTTTAGTTAAAGAAATTTGAATTATCTTTTTGAATAAACTTCCACCGTTCTGAAACACCTTCTGGCTAAGTTTGTATCATAAGATTTTCTATTTCACTTCCTTTTCCTCTTCTCTCTTTTTCTTTTTTGGTATGAAAATGTAAAATAGGACCTCGATATCAGACCCAAAACCATAAGATATATAGAACAACACGTAGGTAAAACACTCCAGGACATTGAGGCTAAAGGCATCTTCAAGGAAGAAACTGCACTCTCCAAGCAAGTGAAAGCAGAAATTAACAGATGGGAATATATTAAGCTGAGAAACTTCTGCACCTCAAAGGAAATAGTGCCCAGGATACAAGAGCCACCCACTGAGTGGGAGAAACTATTCACCCAATACCCATCAGATAAGGGGCTAATCTCCAAAATATACAAGGCACTGACAGAAATTTACAAGAAAAAAACATCTAATACCATCAAAAAATGGGGAGAAGAAATGAACAGACACTTTGACAAAGAACAAATACAAATGGCCAAAAGACACATGAAAAAATGCTCCACATCACTAATCATCAGGGAGATGCAAATCAAAACAACGATGAGATACCACCTCACACCACAGAGAATGGCACACATCACAAAGAATGAGAATAAACAGTGTTGGCGGGGATGTGGGGAGAAAGGAACTCTTATCCACTGCTGGTGGGAATGCCGTCTAGTTCAACCTTTATGGAAAGCGATATGGAGATTCCTCCAAAAACTGGAAATCGAGCTCCCATACGATCCAGCTATACCAGTCCTAGGAATATACCCTAGGAACACAAAAATACAATACAAAAACCCCTTCCTTACACCTATATTCATTGCAGCACTATTTACCATAGCAAGACTCTGGAAACAACCAAGATGCCCTTCAACAGACGAATGGCTAAAGAAACTGTGGCACATATACACAATGGAATATTATGCAGCTGTCAGGAGAGATGAAGTCATGAAATTTTCCTATACATGGATGTACACGGAATCTATTATGCTGAGTGAAATAAGTCAGAGAGAGAGAGAAAAATGCAGAATGGTCTCACTTATCTATGGGTTTTAAGAAAAATGAAAGACATTCTTGCAATAATAATTTTCAGACACAAAAGGAAAAGAGCTGGAAGTTCCAGCTCACCTCAGGAAGCTCACCACAAAGAGTGATGAGTTTAGTTAGAGAAATAACTACATTTTGAACTGTCCTAATAATGAGAATGTATGAGGGAAATTGAGAGCCTGTTTAGAGTACGGTGTTTAAATAAAAAAAAAGAAAATGTAAAATAGGAAAAAAACTTACTTTTTAACTCTTTAATCCCTCTTTTTAGATATATCTCTCCATAGTTTGTACTCTATGTACAATGATCACCATCTATGTACAAAGTTCTCTACAATAAACATTTTTTCTTTTTTTTATTTAAACACCTTGATTACATACATGATTGTGTTTCGGTTTCAGTCATGTAAAGAACACCACCCATCACCAGTGCAACATTCCCATCACCAATGTCCCAAGTCTCCCTCCTCCACACCTGACCCCCGCCTGTACTCTAAACAGGCTCTCCATTTTCCTCATACATTCGCATTATTTGGAAAGTTCAAAATGTAGTTATTTCTCTATCTAAACTCATCACTCTTTGTGGTGAGCTTCCTGTGGTGAGCTGGAACTTCCAGCTTTTTTCTCTTTTGTGTCTGAAAATTATTATTGCAAGAATGTCTTTCATTTTTCTTAATACCCATAGATGAGTGAGACCATTATGCGTTTTTCTCTCTCTCTCTGACTTATTTCACTCAGCATAATAGATTCCATGTACATCCATGTATAGGAAAATTTCATGACTTCATCTCTCCTGACAGCTGCATAATATTCCATTGTGTATATGTACCACAGTTTCTTTAGCCATTCGTCTGTTGAAGGGCATCTTGGTTGTTTCCAGAGACTGGCTTTTGTAAATAGTGCTGCAATGAATATAGGTGTAAGGAAGGGGTTTTTGTATTGTATTTTTGTGTTCCTAGGGTATATTCCTAGGAGTGGTATAGCTGGATCATATGGGAGCTCAATCACCTAATTTTTGATAAAGGAGCAGGAAACCCTAAATGGAGCAGGGAAAGCCTCTTCAACAAGTGGTGTTGGCACAATTGGATAGCCGCTTGCAAAAAATTGAACTTAGACCCCCAGCTAACATCATGTACGAAGGTAAAATCCAAATGGATTAAAGACCTCGATATCAGCCCCAAATCCATAAGATATATAGAACAGCACATAGGCAAGACACTCCAGGACATTACAGGCATCTTCAAGGAGGAAACTGCACTCTCCAAGCAAGTGAAAGCAGAGATTAACAGATGGGAATATATTAAGCTGACAAGCTTCTGCACCTCAAAGGAAATAGTGCCCAGGATACAAGAGCCACCCACTGAGTGGGAGAAACTATTCACCCAATACCCATCAGATAAGGGGCTAATCTCCAAAATATACAAGGCACTGACAGAAATTTACAAGAAAAAAACATCTAATACCATCAAAAAATGGGGAGAAGAAATGAACAGACACTTTGACAAAGAACAAATACAAATGGCCAAAAGACACATGAAAAAGTGCTCCACATCACTAATCATCAGGGAGATGCAAATCAAAACAACGATGAGATACCACCTCACACCACAGAGAATGGCACACATCACAAAGAATGAGAATAAACAGTGTTGGTGGGGATGTGGAGAAAAAGGAACTCTTATCCACTGCTGGTTGTAATGCCGTCTAGTTTAACCTTTATGGAAAGCGTTATGGAGATTCCTACAATACACTTTTTGACCTCACAGCCAAATTGCTTTTCAAGAGAGTTCTACCAGATCATGTAACATTTATAAGAATTTTTGGTCTAGCAAACATGATGTTATATGTTACTTTCTTCTCAGTTAAAAATGGCTGCTCTTTAAAAACAACATTATGAATGGATAAAAGTATGTTTCTAAATTGATTTCAAGAACTTCTTTTAGTCTTAACACTTAAACTTTACTAGTTAGCTCCTTATTACTCTCTTATATATAAGCACTGTTAGGTTCATGAACCATTTACTATAATAAAGTAATATAAGAAATGTATTTGAGTTTTCTCAATTTCCTTGAGTGAAAAGGTCTATAATTTGATCTGAGTTGGTTCATAAAAATATCAAGTTTATGTTTTGTCCATCTAAAAATCTTAAAAGTCAGTTTTCTATTTTTCTTTTTAATTACTTTATTTAAACACCATGGTTACAACGAGGTTCATGATTGAGTTTCAGTCATACAATTGTACAACACTCTTCACCAGTGCACATTTCTTGTCACCATTTCCTTTCAATCTTCCCCCATCTTCCTCCCTCCCACCTTAATATGTCTGGGGCAGAAATTTTATTTTTTGTTTGTTTGTTTGGGAGTCACATCCGGAGGCACTCAGGGGTTACTTCTAGCTCTGCACTCAGAAATCGCTCCTGGCAGGCTTAAGGGACCATATGGAATGCCAGGAATTGTGCAAGGCAAACACCCTACGGCTGTGCTATCACTCTGGCCCCTGGAGCAGACATTTTAAATCAATGTCACTATGCACTTAAAATATTACTGTGGAAGATTTGTAATTTACTTTGATCAAAATAAAAATTATTTAATTAAAAAAGTTAGTTTTCATTGCCTTGAAAATGGTTGCTTTCATTTCATGAAGTTAGCAATATTTTATTCCTTACAACTTTGGTTTTACAAAAGTCAACAAATATTATTTCCTTCTAACATTTACTATAAGTTAATATCAATTTCTCTACATTTTAATTTAACTGTTTTAAACATTCCATTCTTTAACATCTAAAAGGAACCAGCAGAAACTGAAAAGAAAAGATTGAAAGTTTAATAATTAGGGCCACAGCTATAGCACAGTGGGTAGTGTATTTGCCTTGCTTAGCTGCCAACAAGTGTTCAGTTCCTGCATCCAATATGGGCCCCTGAGCCTTCCAGAAGTAAACTTCCAAGGGCTATTGGGCATGGGTATTGGGTGTGGCCCAAAACAAAAACAAAACAAAAATCAACACACACACACACACACACACACACACACACACACACACACACACACACACCCCACAAAAACCTACAGCAATTAAAAATTTGTCTAGTTGGGGCCAGAGAGATAGCACAGCAGTAGGGCATTTGTTAGCCTTGCATGTGGTGGACCTGGGATGGACCCAATTTGATCCCCGCTATTCCATATGGTATCTCTGGCTTGCCAGGAGCGATTTCTGAGCTCAGAGCTGGGAGTAACGCATGAGCTCCTCCAGATGCGCCCCCCCCCCAAATTAACAAACAAAAATGAATCTATTAAGGCAGCAGGTTGCAGAGGGAGGGTGTAGGAAAGAGAGAAACGGAAGATAATGATAGAGGAAAATTAATACCGTGATGGGATTGGTATTGGAACATTGGACACATGAAATTCAACTATGACTATTTTTGTAAATTACAGTGATTTAATTTTTAGAAAGGAAATAGAAAATCAAACTATATTTGACTTCCAAATCAGATAAATAGATTTTCATAATCCTGTTTAACTCTGATAGATTCACAAATAATGGGTTGTTATTTTATAAATAATAAATATAAATTTATTTTATAAATAATTCTGGAACTTTTATACTCAAAATGTTTGTGGCCTATAGATATGTTATTTGAAACATGAAGAAAATAACTTACCAAAAGGTTAGCAATTATTTCCAGTAGTAGGCAGGCTATGGTTATTTTATAAGATGATATACCTTTATAAATTTACATGTGACTACTATCAAGTATTTAAATTTTGAAGACTTTTACAACTATAAAACATAGTGCGCTTTTTCTACTCCTAGCTTTTAGCCATTAGTTTAGTGAAAACAACAACAACAACTGGAAAAAAATAAACCCTTATTACAGCATCATAGACTTTTAATGTAAAGGAGGGCAAAAAAAACAAACAAACAGAAACTAATCTTTGAGGTATAATACAGAAGTGCCTTACTAAGCACTGTATTGACAGATTCATACAAAATATCAAGTATTACTGGGAAATGCCCTTGTATGTGTGTGTGTATTTGTGTATGAGAAATGGAGAGAGACAGAGACAGAGGGAAATCTAAATAAATACCTATGAATAAAGAAAAATAAGACTTGTAACAATTTAACATTCTTTTCAGGATTACTTGCATTAAAAAATAAACTGCTCAGGGCCAGAGTACTGAGGTTAAGACACTTGCCTTCGGGTATGGGTATTGGACAGTGTATGACTGAAATTCCATTGTGAAAAACTTTGCAACAGTTTCAATTAAAATTTATTATTATTTTTAAAGACACTTGCCTTCAGACAGGCAATCTCTGAATCCTAATCTTTATGTGGTTCCATGCTCAGAATCATTACTAATTTAGAAACCAGCAATAGCACCTTCCCTCCAGTACCATTGGGTGTGGCCAAAACAGAAGAAAAAAAAAAGAACAGAAACAGTTTGGAGATGATAATGAGGTCCTTTTAGATTCACAGATTTTATATATTTAATATATATACATATATATACAGGTATATATATATATATATATATATATATATATATATATATACACATATATATATTCACTTGGTCAATGGTTGGCAAGGTTTAAGAAACTTTCCATTGTTGTGTCTCAAATCCGACATCAGTATTTGTATCACTTTAGAGTCACAGTAAATAACAGAATAAGTGAATCTGTGGGAATTCAAACCTAGGCTAATTCTAGAGCTTAAATTGAACTGTCTATTCACACTGAGAAAACCTGTTCTTTAGTGAACAAGGGATGAGAACTTTTGAGTGTACTGAAGGAAGAAGAACACAGATAAGAAGATTGGGGCCACACTAGCTAAGTCCAAATTTCAGTTCTGCTTCAGATCAGTTTCACAATGCAAGGAAGATGGTAGTTTTGTGCTCCTGAATTCTCACTAGAAGTCTATGCTTTATTACAACTTTTCAAAGCCATAGGAAAGTTTGGGAAGACTTTTTTATTTGTATTGCATTTTACTTTGTAAATAAACACACTGATTCTAAAAATAAATCAGCATAAATACTTTGAAATGTATTTTGATGGAATAAACCAATAGTTTTAATTTTTAATATAATATAAAACAATCAAAATGCTAGGTACTCTAATTAAAACTCCTTTAAATAAATACCCTTTAGAGAAGTAACGTTTTTAAACATTGTAAATTCAAACAATCTTTTAGATAGTCATTATGATTTTTTTTTAATTAATATCTTTGTAGTTGGGTTTCAGATATAAAAAAGACCACCCACCCCACTTCACCAGTGCAACATTCCCACCACCAATGCCCCATCTCTCTCCTCCCCAACCTTCTGCCTGTATTTGAGACAGGTATTCTATTTCTCTCACTCCCTACCGTTGTCATGATATCGTTTTTGTGGTTCTTGGACATCTGGCAGCACTAAGGGGTTACTTATGGCACTGTGCTCAAAACTTGCTCCTGTTAGGCTCTAGGAATCATATGGAATACCAGGGACTGAACGCATGTATGCCACATATGGTGCAACTGTTCTGGCCCTCATTTTGATTTTTATATAATTTTATTTATAAGGCTAGTTGATAAGGTGGAAAAAGCTTTAGTTAATTTAAATTTTTTTTATTTAAAAATAATTTATATAGTTTAGATATTAGGGTTACACTAGTGCTCAATCTTCCAGTAATGATATATAAACTTACTGTCCACTCTTGCTACTGAAATGCCCATGAAGTTACCCCAATCCCAATGTCACCTCTAGCTCCTTTCACTCTTGTCTTGTTTGTTATATTTTTTTATGAGTACTGTTACCTCCCTTAACACATCCATGTTCTGCCTGAGACCTTCCATCTATGTTATTGTGTTACATCCAATCAATCCACTTTTCCCTCTTCTCTTTTTTCTCCTCCTCTCTTCTCTTGTGAACTTTTTGAGACTGTATTATAGGTTGATAGTTGTCCATGCAATTTTTTATTTGTTTCTTAATGAAAGATCACATAGGTCTTTATGCCCTGAGAAATAAGAATGCAAACTATTAGTCTTTCCACTTATGTACATGTGCTTGTTTAATTGACTGATATGTCCAATCTATTTTTGGCCTTAAACATATTGTTCTAAAAATTTCTCAGAATAGGGATCGGTGCATAGTTCAGTAATAGGGCTTTTGCCTTGCACGTGGCTAACACAGGGATGGACCTGGGTTCTATCCCCAGTGTCCCCTATAATCCACCAAGCCAGGAGTGATTTCTAAGTGAATAGCCAGGAGTAACCTCTGAGCATCACTAGGTGTGACCCAAACCACCCCCCCCCAAAACTTTTAGAATAATATTTTCTAAGTATATAAGCCAACTATGGTTTCTGGAAATTATAGTTGGCTTATATTTGCTTTTCTTATTCAATTGAAAGACATTTGAGAATTATCTGGTTTAAAAATGACAATCAAACAGGAACATTCTGGGATTGATTTTAGGATCGTGCTTCAGTTCTACACTTTACTTTGCCAGTGAAGATTGGTCACATTCCACCAGCCCGTTGTTATATTTTCGAACTTGAAGCTTCCCATCATTGGGAGCCATTATCATATATTGCTCTGGGAAATCAACTGTGTAACTGTGGGTAATTTCCAGGAAAGCCGTTCTCCTGATGTTCCTGCTCTGAATCAGTAAACAGATCAAATCAAGTCTGATCTGTTTGTCTCTTTGATGAGGTTCATTCTAGGGAGAAGGAAAAACAGGGAGAACTTAGTCCATAAGTGAGTGTGAATATTTGATTAGGGTCATGTGATAAATTATCTCAAACTTGCTTTAATTTTAAAGTCAGTGATTTGGAATCAGAAAGTTGTGGTTTAGTCTAATTTCTCTTAAAAAGATTGCTTTCTGGATGATGGCTTGGTAGATAGGAGGAAGTTAGGTTTAGTTTATTTAGATAAACAAGGATCTAATTAAGTGCCTAGTAGTAAGGTGAATATAAAGAACATTTGGAAAGAAACACCAATGCCAAGGTTTCCTTGCATGAAATATAGTGCAAGTTCAGGCATCTAAGCTCTATGTATGTCTGACCTTTGGCTCTTTTATGTCTCTATTTTTCTGGCCTGACAGACCACATGCCAATCTGCAACCCAGAATCCCTCACCTTTGTGATTTATAGCTTCCAGCTGCTTCAGAATCTCAGACATGGCAGCTGCTTTTTAGATGTCTTCAGACTGAAAGAGTGTTAATGTGAACTTGAATACCTAGAGAAAAAAAAAAAGTATGATGAAAAAAATCATCTGAATTGAGCCCCAAAGCTTTCCATTGATTCTAGCTTTCAGGGCCAAGCAAAATGTTTGGTTTATTTCATAAGCTAATTAGGTGTGTGAAAGGTTACTTGGCATCTGCTATTGACTGAAGCCAACAAAAGTGATCACCAAGCTGGGTAATCAATAAGGGATCAATAATAAGCGTGTGATTGGATTAGCCATTTCATCAATGCTGTGTGCTAATATATTAACAAGCAAATTACCAAACAGCCCTTAAGAGCAGAAAGCTGGCTCTGATTGCATTACTAACTCCTGAGATCTAATGACCTGCTAAGTGCAAAGGGTTAGTTACACAAATCAAGACCTGAAAGTATTTTTCCCTTGAAGATTTCTCCCCAGCTAAAGAAAATTCTTCCTTAAGTGGGATTCAAATTAAATTACAATTAACACTCAGTTGCACTGGGACACCAAATTTCCAGGCAGACATCATTCATGAAAAAAGGGTTAGGGAATCTAGAGAAAATAGCCTAAAGAATTTTTGGAAAACTCAACTGTATACCAACAAGAAATTTACAGAGTACCACCCTTTTACTACACGAATATCTCTATACAAGAACTAGTCATTATTTCTCTAATAAAGTCTGGGTGAATGACTTTCCATGACTTTAGTGATACCATGCCCAAAATGTTTAATGAGCTCAAAGAAACTATTGACAGTAAGCAAAACTCAGGAAAGTATGAAAGCACAAATAATAACACTAACAGTGATTAATCTTTATCAAACCAATATACTCAATCAATATCTCAATTTCAAATTGAATAAACAATGAAGTATCTCTCTTTCTTTTGATCTCTTTTTACCTGTCTAAAGGGTAATGGTTTTTGTATGAAAAGTATAGTTTCAAAAGAAGAGATAATCATATGATATGATATAAAGGGCGGGGGAATATTTCCTAACATTAAAAGCTTGAGAACTTACTAGCTGATTCTGTTAGTGACTTTGCAAGAGTATGCAAGCCACAAAATAGAGATTTTCTTCTCCCTGCATTTCCCACGACTAAGAGAATCATTTTATTCAACTGATTGTGTTCTTTCTTGCCCACTTAATCCTTTTCCTTAAAAAACAAAACTCTTTCTCCTTTGCTTCTGGGAAGCTGAACCAATTAGTCTGAATTCTCCTATGTTATTTGCAGACTAGAAGTTCTCCCAGTGCCTGGAGTCTGAGTGGCAGCTGAGCAGCAGAGGTGAGGAACTGCAAGGCATCTCCTGCGGTGCAGAGCCTCCAACCGCTTGATGGGCGGTTGACTATCAGGACCAGGCAGGAAGCAGCTGACAAAACACCCCACTAGGCCCCTAGAGCTGGCTGCTGAGAGGAGAGACTGTCAATCAAATCCAGAAATGCATGCGGGAAATACTATATCTGATGGATCTCTGTCAATTCAAAGACTTTAAGGTGAACTAAAGTCGTTGCTAGGAGCTGAACTACATAGCAATCAAAGCTGGTCTTGGGGCAGAAAGGGTTATGGGCAGATATTTTTCACGCAACACACATTTAATGGGTTTCTTTTTATCTATTCACACAGTTGTTTCTGAACCTATATTTTACAGTATATACTAACTCAGGGTATCAAAAATTCAAATGATTTTCCAAGAACCATTTTTTTCTTTTAAATAGAACTGCTGAAAGGTAATGATCATACTCCTCTCAGGCTCAGTTCTTCCTTTTCTGTGTCAAAACCTTGTTCAATGTTTTAAAAAATTATTTTGTGTGCATAACACACAAAACATAACAAAAAATAACAAAGCATAACATATACAAGTCTACAATACTGCACAGACTAACTTTTTAAGTTGGCATTCTATGAAGCTATGAGCATCTTGATAAATGATCTCAGCAGACACCACCTTAGGGTATGATTTTGTAACATAATGCCAAATCTTGGAGACCTGAAACAGCCTAATTTACAAAGACATATGGCTTTATTATTTTATCATTTAAACCATAAAGTAACTATTTAGTCATTAGCTATTGCATCCATGATAAGGAACACCATACTTTGAAATAAGTAGAAACCCACTTAATTAACTCTATCCTCATGGTAAGCCTTTAACTGAATAAGAAAAGAATATCACATCTCATGCAAGATAAGCATGTATAATACTATAAACCTCTGATTGAATTGTTTCTGGTTAATGTCTCAAAAAACTTACAGGAACAATTTTTTTTCTTTATGTGGTGTTTAAATTGAAGATTTAAGTGATAGCTTCTCAGGAAGAATCAGCCTTATGACTGCATGAAAATGATTAATATGTTCTAAAATAAATACTATCATGGAGGGCAATGAGATAGTTCAGTTTGTAATGTGTTTGCTTCTCAATAGTTTCCTGAATTCCAGAAGGAGTGATCCCTGAACACACAACCAGAAGTAAGACCTACACACAGCCTGGGCTTTAAAATAAAAGAAAGATCATTGGAAGGCAAACTCCTGGCTTTTCAGTGTGTCTGATTTTATTTAAGCTTATTTGCATGAAGAACTTAGCAAGAAGAGTAGAGTTTGACCTTCTCTGCCATCTTTTCAGTTGGTGACCTCCATACTATCTGAACTTTGCTTGCTCTTCCACCTCTTTCAAGCCTCTCCAGATGAGGAAAACTTCCTGACAACCGACATCTTTGGGCCTTTTTGGATTCAGAACTGGATTTCCCTGCCTTCTAGCTGAGTCATCGCAGGCTCAAACCCAACCTCCTCTGACATCTTCTCATACAGCCACTTCCATATCTAAATCTACAGGTTACCTAACTACAAAAGTCACCCTCAGCATCACAGAAACATAGCAAACACAATAGGAAAATGTATAGAATCCCACCAAGCTAAATTAATTTTAATAATAACACAGAAGCTCCACCGGAATCAATCAGTTCTGTAAACTTTCAGAGAGTGACTTTAGTGACACCATGCCCAAGATGTTTAATGAGCTCAAAGAAACTATTGACAGTAAGCAAAGCACAGGAAAGTATGAAAGCAAAATGATAGTCATACAAAAGTGAACAATATGGTTGATTATATAAAAAAGCAATACAGAATATGAGCAGCTGTATAACACCAGCTGAGGAATAGATCAAGGAGATAAGATGTACAAAACCTTTATAAAACAACAGGAGATACAAAAAGCTTTGAAATGAAATGAACATGGGATGACATCTATGGAATTACAACTATGGGGTGGACATCCTGAAAAACAACAGAGTCCCGAAGCACATGAAATCATGTTTGATGAAGGATCACTAGTTAAAGAAATCATTGCTAAGAATTTCCTAGAGATGAGGAATATAGCACCCAGATCCAAGAGACCCGAATGATCCCAGTGAAAATAGATCCGAAAAGAAAAACTCCAAGACATTTTATAATGAGAAATACAGAAGTCAAAAACAGAAACAGTATTAAAATCAACAAGAATTATTAAAAACCTAAAAGGAGGGGCCAGTGTGGTGGCACTAGAGTAGAGGTAAGGTATTTGCCTTGCAAGCGCTAGCCAAGGAAGGACCATGGTTTGATCCCCCGGCATCTCATATGGTCCCCCCAAGCCAGGGGCAATTTCTGAGCGCTTACCAGGAGTAACCCCTGAGCATCGAACAGGTGTGGCCCAAAAAACAAAACAAATGAAGAAAAAAAAGGAACTCATGTACAAACAAACCCCAGAAGATTTACAGAGAATCTATTTAATGTGGCTCTACAAGGCAAGAAAGATGGTAGAATATAGTTTTAAAATCTTTTTTTTTTTTGTCCCTCTATTCACAATACAGACCAGGCAAAGGGCCTGGGTTGAGGTGTATATGGGGTGTATTTACTGTACCTCCTCTTTCTAGTTTTAAAATCTTAATTAAATAAAACCTCACCAAGAATACTCTTTAAGATATATCTATCATTCACATGTGAAGGAAGTATATAGAGTTTCTTGGACATATATAGGGAATTCATAGCTTTGAAACCAGTTTTTCAAAAATTATTAAAGGATCTTCTTTAAAAGACATGACAAACTTTTCAGCACTTTGTCATTAAATATGACATTTCTGGTGATTTTAGTTGTTTTCTACTGGATTAAGAAAGGTCTGTTTATTCTTATTTTGATAATAGTTTTATATATTTTTAATAATGAATTAATGTTATTTATATTGAATCTTTTACTATTAAAATGGTGAGTTTTTGCTTGTACTATTAAAACAGGCACAGCATACCCTTTCTTTATACCTAATAAATAAGGCAAGTGAGCACCTACCCATCTTTGTGCTTTGTGTAGCTAATCAAGCAACTTTTCTCAAGTTTTTTCAGTTAGCCAAAGACAGAGGTTTGGGTAGTTCCAGGGGTAAAGGAAATATGAAAGATGACAGTCAGGACAGATATTCTGCAGGCAAAAGGGGTGGATTTAATAACTTTAGAGATAGGAAAAATTATGACAGACTATTCTAGTCTTGCTTAAGAGAGAAATGGGGAAAAAAAACTCAGAATGGTGTTTATATGCTCAAATTACACCAATGGGAACTTGGAAGTAATTTTGTGTCTTTGGTATACAGACCAGTTTAAGGATTAATAAACCAACTGGGACTTACCAGAATGGTTATAATAGCACTTAGCAATATGGAAGTAACATCCCAAATACGCACAATGGTATGAACCAACAGGCATATGCATATCCTGCTACTGTAGCTGCATCTATGATTGGTTATCCAATACCAACAGGATATTCCTAATAAGACTTTAGAAGTATATAAAAATACCCATTTTTTATAATTGCTCTTTATATGTGACTTAACAATTGTGTGTTAGCAGACAAAATAGTTACTTAAGAAATATGGGAAATGCAGAAATGACAGTAGTGCTGCAGTGCACTCTTTCACTATTTAAGTTTAATATTTCTCTACATACCTGAAACACTTTTTAGTTAGTTTTTTTTTACTAAAGCTGCAGGCAGTGTTTTCACAAAAGTAAATGTACAGTGATTTAAAATACAATAAATTAAGAAATAAAAATATTTTAAGACTGAAAAAATGAGTTTTGCATCTATAGAAATTTTCTTACAATATTTTATTTATTGATGCAGGTACTCAAGCATTATTTATAATATAATATTTCTTAGCATATTCTATATCCACTTCATTGATTAATATACTGTTATATGTAAATAGGTCTATTCAAATTTTCCCTTAAATTTTTCTCAATTCTGTCATCCTTATTCTTACTAAAGTGTTTGTATGATGTATTTATTTTATGATAATTTCGAATGTTTTAGCATATAAGTATTAGCAACATTAACTTCTAAAATTAAAAATATTTAAATTACCTACAAAAAAGAGAAATAGTGTTGTGAACAAAATTTCTTTCAGTTTTTCATTTGAGTAAAATTATTTTTTGGTATTTGGGCCACACCCAGCAGTTCTCAGATGTTACACCTGGCTCTGCACTGAGTCTCAGAAAACCATAGAGGATGCCAGAGATGGAAACTGAGTAAGTAACATGCAAAGCAAACACACTACCTGCTGTACTATTGCTCTGATTGACAATTATTTTTGCATTTCAAGAGTTTGAGCATAATGGCCTATATGTGTGTAGGTGTCAAAACCTCTATAATAATTTTTAAAAGATTCTTTCATATACAGAAAAAAACAGTAGGGAATAGAAAATAGCTAAAGTCAATTGAACTTGAAGTTTTGTCTAAAGAACTGAGCTTACTTGGAAGTGGATATTAACTGGGAGGGTTGTTAGGGCACTGGTTGTGGGAAAAAGGCACTCTGGTGATGGGATAGTGTTTGCATGTTGAATACTTGAAAAATATAATTAACAGTATTGAAAACACTGGTATTTTAATTAAAATGCTAAAAAAGATAAACAGATATCTGTCAAAATAATTAAAAATATTATATAAAAGAATAATTTTCCCAATTTCAGTAATTCAGTTGAGAATTTTACTTTCACTTGGAAAAGACAAATTCTTAAGTATTCAGTTATATATAATCATGAAATAATTACACCTAAAATTCTTAAAATTATACAAATATATAGATATGCATATATATTTTAATCTATAGTTTCTATTTAAAGGTACATTTTTTAAATTATCTCACTCCATCTTACATAGTAAGTTTAATTACTTTTTAAAATAAAGATTAAATTTGATGTTTTCTATTAGTTTGAAGATTATTAGATTCTACTTAAGTACCAATGGAAAAACAGTTTATTTTCATACACAAAGAAAAAGGCTATCAACTTAATTAATAATGGACATAAAGAAAAAATGTCTCTGTATATTTACTTTATCTTTATTTATATTCCTTTTCTGTTTCTGATTCTTTCAATTCATTTCATAACCCTCAGTTCTTTCTCCCTAAATCCTTCCCTACTTGAAGATTTACTTGCAATACCATCTCCTTAGCAAAGTGGGTTCTGATCCTGGCTATATTTTTCTCTTTTGAAGTTGCTTATTCTTGCTAAGACAGAACGCCATTACTTATCTGTTTATTTACATAACCAGACTGTAAGCTCTTTGTGTCGGGAACCAAAGGTTTTTTTTTTTTTATTTAACCAACTTTATTACATACATGATTGTGTTTGGGTTTCAGTCATGTAGAGAACACCACCAATCACCAGTGCAACATTCCCATCACCAATGTCCCAAATCTCCCTCCTCCCCACCCAAACCCCGCCTGTACTCTAGACAGGCTTTCTATTTCCCTCGTACATTTTCATTATTAGGATAGTTCAAAACATAGTTATTTCTCTAACTAAACTCATCCCTGTTTGCGGTGAGCTTCATGAGGTGAGCTGTAACTTCCAGCTCTTTTCTCTTTTGTGTCTGAAAATTATTATTGCAAGAATGTCTTTCATTTTTCTTAAAACCCATAGATGAGTGAGACCATTCTGCGTCTTTCTTTCTCTCTCTCTGACTTATTTCACTCAGCATAATAGATTGCATATACATGCATGTATAGGAAAATTTTATGACTTTAAACACTCCAGGACATTGAGACTACAGGCATCTTCAAGGAGGAAACTGCACTCTCCAAGCAAGTGAAAGCAGAAATTAACAGATGGGAATATATTAAACTGAGAAGCTTCTGCACCTCAAAAGAAATAGTGCCCAGGATACAAGAGCCACCCACTGTGTGGGAGAAACTATTCACCCAATACTCATCAGATAAGGGGCTAATCTCCAAAATATACAAGGTACTGACAGAACTTTACAAGAAGAAAACATCTAATCCCATCAAATAATGGGGAGAAGAAATGAACAGACACTTTGACAAAGTAGAAATACATATGGCCAAAAGACACATGAAAAAGTGCTCCACATCACTAATCATCAGGAAGATGCAAATCAAAACAACGATGAGATACCACCTCATACTCCAGACATTGGCACACATCACAAAGAATGAGAACAAGCAGTGTTGTTGGGGATGTGGAGAGAAAGGAACTCTTAGCCACTGCTGGTGGGAATGCTGTCTAGTTCAACCTTTATGGAAAGCAATATGGAGATTCCTCCAAAAACTGGAAATCGAGCTCCCATACGATCCAGCTATACCACTCCTAGAAATATACCCTAGGAACACAAAAATACAATACAAAAATCCCTTCCTTACACCTATATTCATTGCAGCACTATTTACCATAGCAAGACTCTGGAAACAGCCAACATACTCTTCAACAGATGAATGGCTAAAGAAACTGTGGTACATATACACAAGGGAACCAAGGGTTTTACAATGGAAACTTTTCTACCTTCTACTGCCTTTGTCTACTCTACAGTAACAATAGAACACCTTACCTCCTAACTGATGTATGATCAGCTTAGGTGGCTAATCTAGAAGTCCAAAATTTACTATTTTGTAATAATCTCCATGATTACCTTCAAAGAAACATGCTATTTGTAAAATTAACAGTAGAACATTATCTCTAAACAATATATCAATTCTTATTGCTATTTATAACATAAAAAGAATACTAGTTTTTTGTTTTTTGTTTGTTTGTTTGTTTTTGCTTGTTTTTGGGTCACACTCAGCTACGCTCAGGGTTATTCCTGGCTTTGCATTCAGGAATCACTCCTGGCAGGCTCCGGGTACCATATGGGATGCTGGGATTTAAACCACAGTCTGTCCTGGATTGGCTGCGTGCAAGGCAAATGCCCTATGGCTGTGATATCTCTTCAGCCCTAGAATAATAGTTTTTAAAAGTATTCATATAACTGACACCAAGCAACTAAATTAGTTGGGGCTGAGTTTTTGCTTAGGACTAGATATGTCATTTGGGACTGAATAAAAGTTACTGGAAAAGTTTAAATATTTTATATTTTTAATAATGTATGTGAATCATATTTTCTAAGAAATATTTTGTGTTATTTAAGTCTTTAAGATGCAGTAGATAAATATATATCAATAGTCCTGATAGTTTTCTTAAACTTAAAAATAAATTACACACACATATACAGGATATTATAATGTTTTGTGCAAAATGAAAGGCAAGAGATAATTGAAAGTATAGATGTAAAATTTAAAAACATCTATATCTAAGTTTTAAAGTTTATTTAAACTGTTTTAGATTATTTCCCTCTCATATAGAACAGAAAGTGTATTCACAATTATATAGAGAATTTTTGCTGTAAAACCTCAAGTATAGTATATTAATTTATATACATTATATGTAGTATAATTTATATATATTTATAAAATTGTTGACTATAACTATTGATTGTTGATTGAGATTTACTTTAGGTTATTACTTTATGGTGCTCTAATCTAATTTAATCTTAGGAGAAGAAGCCATAGTTTCTAAGTATTTGAATTTATTCAACCAAGTCATTGAAGTTTTGAGTGTCTATCTAAAGTCAAAATCTTAGAATCCGGAAAGAACCGTGTGTTATGTTTCTCTTGATTGGGATACTAATATTTTATTCTATCCACTTTCACTACTGTGTCCTACTTTACCTTAGTTATATGTCTGGAGATAGGGAAGATAATTTGAAACAAGTCTTTTGAGTCATATTTATGAAAATCATTGATAGCATTCCAGATTTTGGTCATCTAATTTTAAC
This sequence comes from Suncus etruscus, assembly GCF_024139225.1. Lineage (NCBI taxonomy): Eukaryota > Metazoa > Chordata > Mammalia > Eulipotyphla > Soricidae > Suncus > Suncus etruscus. The sequence goes on along the minus strand of NC_064851.1, from coordinate 69,963,179 downwards.
TGAATAAATTAATGTTGGGTTCATTCAAATTTTTGTTAGTTTTTGAATGACAACATCTTTTTAAATAAGGTATCACTTTATTTTCTCTTTATATAGTATCATTAAATCCAGTAGGATTTCATAGTTTGAGAACTTGGAAAGAAAAGAAAATATGCTGAGAGTCCTGAATGTAGGTCTGGGGAACATGCCTTATGTGTGTAATTACCTGAGTTAAAACCTAATGCCAACTATATCCTAACACTCAAGCTCTACTGGATGTGATTCTGATAGTGCCTAGAAGTGCTGCATCCAAGAAACCCTATATTATTTAGCTGAGTACAACTGGAGTGACCAGATATGACAGCTTGGAAGTCTCCCATTCTCTAAGGAAACGATTTTGTTTATTCAAAAGTAGTCAAAGTAAAACATTATTGTTAGTTCATTTTATTAGTAGGCACAAAGTTTTGCAAAACATTGCATTAAGTACCTAACAAAGATTTTAAAAAAGCAATTGCTAGAAAAATGTTTTATATTTGGATTTTTGGGAGGAGAGGGAATTTGGTGCTTCTCAGCAATGCTCAAAAGGCTCATCCAGATAACCCAGTGCTTCAATTCTTGAGCTGCATCCTCAAGCATAAATTGCATTTTGTTTTAATTTATTGGAGCTAGGTAGAAAGAACTGCAAAATTATTTTATAATATTTATAAATTATTGATAGACTTTGACAATGTTCTAGATGAAAATATATTGTTATATATAAAGTGTTATTTTTAATAAAATCTCATTTCATATATAAATATAAGAGTTATAGAATTTATAATTAATATTTTACTAATATTTTAACTCAATATTATTTTGCATTAGAAGGTATAATGAAAAAAATTTTTTTTCTGTTATTTGGGGTATATTTGAAAGTGCACAGGGCTTACTCTTGGCTCTGTATTCAGGGATCACTCTTCTTAGTGGTGTTTCAATTTGTATTTGTTTTAAATAACAGTGCAAAAGGAAAAAATGAATTTTATTCACCTCTAAACAATAAAAAATTAGCCTTTTATGAAAAGATAGGAGAGCTTAGTGTCTTCTTTCAATAGTTTATAGGTCAGTAACCATTCTGGTTATGACTTTGTAAACCAGCAGATATCAAGGGCTAGCAAATATTTAACAATGTGTGGATAGCAGAGATACTATTCCATAGAAGTGGCAGAGACTTCCCTGTTCTGTTTTTCATTAACAAAAAATGCTTTTAGTGAAAAATGATCACCAGTATCTTATCAGGTATAACAAAAAAACTATTTATAAAGAACACTTTTAGTCATTAAGAATATTTTTTTAAAACATTTTTTGGGGGAGGCCACACCTGGTAGTGCTCAGAGGTTACTCCTAGCTTTGTGCTCAGAAATTGCTCCTGGCTCCAGAGATCAAACTGCTGCAGACCTTTTATCCTGATGAGATAAAAAGTCCCTAAGCAAAACCTTAGTGGGTTCTTTTTCCCACTGGGAATCAAGCGGAAGCACGAAGCGGCGAATATGAAATATGAATTATGAAATATGAAATAAATGAGACCACACAGAATTACATGGTGAAAACAAGAGGTGAGGCCAGAGAGGGAGGCCAGAGGCTTTATTAGGCCTTTATATAGACAGATTTTTGGGGCGTAGCCAGGGAGAAAGGAAAAGGGGATAAACCAATGAGATCAGAGCTAGAATTAGCATATGAAGAGACAGGTAAGGAGAAACCAGATACCTTTAAGGAAATGTGGGGAGAGAGATCACAAAGGAGCTCTCAGCAGGAGACTTTTGGCGGGCTTTTGGCACTGTCCTCCTTTGTTAGAAATACTGAGGCCTGATTTCTAATAATGGTCAAAAATAAAGAGAGAGATAGTTACAGCCACGTTTAGAATTATAGCCAAACAATCCACGCAAAGGGTCAACTGATTTGACTACTCTAAGCGGGCCTTTTTGGCAAATAATTCTTTTTCAGGAGTGCACTATACCTAAGAAGGTTAAAAAACACTTCTTATGTGTGCCTTTCCTGAGTGGGGTGTAACATCAAACACTTTCAGTCCTGGGTCAGCCACGTGCAAGACAAACACCCTACCGCAGTGCTACTGATCTGGCCCTTCATTAAAATTAAGTTGATTTCTGGAAGGCCTGGCAGCTGAAACCATACCCCACAATTTCAGTCACCATTTGTCAGGTTTACATTTGGCCAGCTCCATAGACTAAAAATTATGGGTAAACAACTTTGAAATGGCAATCTTGGAAGAAAGCATGCTAAACTCCGCCTACTGAAGCCACAACTTCTGCATCCATCACTCACAATCACCACTTCACCAAAGACCCAGCTTCACCACTATCATCTACAAGTCTCTATAGGGACACCATCCGCCAAAAACTCTAAGTATGCCAATATTTAGGCTGCCGTCTATAAGACTTTTTTGGAGTAAATACTTCCTCCTTGTCCTCCTGGAAGCTCTGGCAACCTAAAACTTGCTCAATAAAAGCCACAGTATCAGCAATAGTGCTTGGAATTCCTGGACAACACCAATTTTAAAAAATATGGTTATCCCCATATAAACACACTAATTTAGGCACCAATGTGTATTGAAAGTCACCTAATATTCAGAAACAAAAGAAGTAATAGAATGATTAGCAACAAGAGCTTAATAAACCTTCATTGCAAGATACAATAATTTAAACAAATTTTCTTGTTACTGTACTCTTTCTTCTTTCTTTTTTGTCCCCTCTTTTTTTAGTAATTTCACTCCCACTTACCTGAAAACAAATGTTTTATGATCAATTATGTCAATTTTTAAATAAAGTTTTTAAATAAAGTAATTTATATAATATATATTATGTCATAAAATCCTTCTGTGAATAAAGTGTTAAGATTAGCAGTCATAGTTAAATAGACCAAGGAGATAGTTCAAGTAATAGAGCATATGCCTAGCATGTGGCAGATTCTGAGTTAAATTCCTGGAACTCATGTACCTCCTGGGCACCATTGGAAATTGTTCCTATAAAAATTATTAATCTAAATCATGTTGTTTAAATAAAGTAGTATGCTAAAAGTTAAAAATTATTAATATTAACACTAAATTTTCACTTTGAACAGTTATGAATATAGTTTCAATAGGTCAGCTTAATGTATAGTTTAGGTTATATGCACGTGTTGGACAAACATCCCATTCTTTCTTCGATTTGGCTTTGTATTTATCTTCTTATGGCTTATTTCTATCTTAGCGTTTTCTTATTCTTTTTTTCTTTTATTGCGTTTTTGGGCAACACCCAGTGGCATTCAGGGATTACTTCTGGCTCTGTGCTCAGAACTTGCTCCTGGCAGGCATGGGAAACCATACAGGTTGTCTGGATTTGAGCCACCATCTGTCCTGGATCAGCTGTGTGCAAGGCTAATGCCCTACCGCTGTGCTATCTCTCTGGCCCCTATCTTAGCTTTTTATATTTTAGCTGTTTTCTACTTAGTTGGCTTTAGTTATCTCTTTTTATAAGTACATAAAATATATACATTCTAATATTTAAATAATGCCACCGATAAAATACAGCTTTATTTTCAACTCTATAAATGAATAATCCTTGACTCATTTGAGAATAAGAATCATACAAGCTAATGGCTCATCCTTTTTTTTTTTTTACACATGATGCTGGCTTGTATTTTGTATGTGCATCTTGATGTTGAATAAAGTGGTGTGTTTCTTTCCTTTGGAAAAGCTACATATTTCATGCATATGTAGCAGTTGTCAGAACATGTCTGTTGTAGGTACAACTCACATTCATTGCAAGCAATTACATAGAAGGGGTTATAGTGAGCAAAGTGACTTGATAAAAATTATAATGCAAGGCCCTATAGTTATTCATTTGCAATGATTTCTACATCAACTTCATTCAGTTTATAAATCTAAACATTAGTTCTCTTGCTGTCAGCACTCCAAACTCCACCTGGAATTAGTCAGCTAAGCTCTGCTTTCTGCCTCTAAGAATCATCATGCAAAATAAAGATTCTGCATTTGGAATGCAGTTGACAGGTTGGTGATGATGCACCAGACCAAAAAGAATGCATTTTCCTCCTCAGCTGTATAAGCTCCTCTTTCTATAGGCTTATTTCTTCAATAAGAAAAGCAGATGTGACTTAAGCAGCTAGATCAATAAGGTTATAGGGAAAGTGCTATTCTTTCATAAGTACATTTTTAATTACAACCCTGTTTTCAGCTTGTCTCACAAAAAGTACTAACATTTCTTAGCAATTAATACTTAATAGTTCTGATGTTTTTATTTATGGAAGGAAAAATTATATGTAAAGGATTTTTTACATTTAATAGAGGGCATAATCACAAATAAATTTGTCAAATAACCAATTTAGTCTAGCTTGTAATTCTTTCCTTTTGAAAATTCACTTTCTTTTTTACATTCTAGTTTTCTATTTTCCCATGCCACTGACTATGGTAAAAATAATAGAAGTGTTTATGTAAATGGATACTTTTTTACTTGAGATTTTGACTACTTTTAATTCATAATATATTTTCCTTTAATTTAAATTTCTATTTCACCAAAATGTTAACATTAAAATTGCATTTAACTTTAGCACTTAATCAAACCTGATATCTTGAAAAAAACAAGGACCTAAAAAAATAATAGTCAGTATTAGGTTTTATTTGTCTGTATCAAAAAGAAGTCTTACAGAGAAATTCAGCAGTGGAAGGATTTCTTGGGTATTTATAATTGTTGCTTCTATAAGAAATTAGTAAATTAATAACTAGAAACTCATTATATTGAATTGAATCTGTCTTCTCTTTAGACTTTACCGATGATACAAATGGAAGTGTTTTCATAAAGAAATGTTCTGATTTGTATATTTAAAGTTAACTTTGAACTGTTATTTCTGCTGTTTCTTCGTTTTTCTCATATTTCAAATACAAATCAATCTGTCTAATATATAAAGTATCAGATTAAGTAAAGAACTAAGTGTCTGAGAACCAGAGAAAAGTTGAAAATTACCCTGCTTCTTGTTGAACACGGGGATATGAACTAATGATACATTGGCTCTACATAATATATTTTCTTTCATATTTCTGGCATTAAGTTAGTACTTATATGCTTTTTTACCTCATTCATGAGAATATTTTTAAATACATTTATTTAAAATTATATTAAATTATAAAACTACCTTTCTCATCCAAGAAAGGATCTTTGGAAGGGGTTAGGCCACACTCAGTAATGCTCATCAGTTATTCTTGGCTCTTCACTCAGGAATTATTCCTAACATACTTAGGAATTGAACCCAGATTGGCCACATATATACAAGGCAAGTGCTCTACCACCCATTATACTACCTATCTAGTATCTTTATTTTTAAATAAAATTTATATCTTATAATCTATCTTATTATTCTAAATGCTTTGAAAATAAATTTATTAGCTATTATTCTGGCTTATGTTCTGTGTTTTCTGGGGGAGCTATTTTAAGAAAACTTAAATAAAAAATAAAACTCTAACAGAGTTATCAATCTGTCCTCTTGGAACAATTTCTTTGTATGAGTTGTTGTTATAGGTTATCCCCACTCCCTTTTTCACATCACTAAGATTAATATGATAACTTTTAGTGAAATATTTTCTATTTCTCTGCTTTGGAATAGTCACATGTAGAAATGCATTTATGTTTATTTTAGCACATTCATGCTGACAATATTTATAAACTGCTCTTTCCTTGGAACTACAGTTTTGAAGAATATTTGATATTTTTGTTTTGGGGCCACACCCAACTGTGCTCAGAGGTTACTCCTGGCTCTGTGCTCAGAATTTACTTCTGGCAGACTCAAGAGACCACAAGGAATGCCAGAGATTCAACCCAGGACAGCCATGAGCAAAGCAAATGCCCTTTATGCAGTGCTATCTCTCCAGCTCCAGGAACTATAGTGTTTATGAAAGCAAAACCAAATAAAAATATTCCTAAGTGCTTTGATAAAAGTCTTAGGTGTTTATGATAAAGAGTACTTTGGCACAATGTCCAGTAAAATTTGGTACTCAGTAGAATTGTTGAGTGAGTGGAGGAATAAATAATTAAGTACTATTAATTATTAATTAACTTTAAAGCATGGCCCTCAATTTATATTTTATTCTCAACTCAGAAAACCTAATTATTAAATAATTATTAGACATGCATTCCATACAAAACATTAATATTACAATAAGAAACACTATAATGGATTGATTCTAATGTAAAAATGCTATTTGCTAAATTATATTCATATGATATATGAATATTACATATTCATATATCCACTTTGGAATCAAATGCAAAGTGGAATCAAATGCAATGGTGTAGGCCTCCAAACCTCCCAGTTACCACTACAAAAGCCCCGCTTTTGTAAAAGGGCTATGAGAACAGCCTTAAACCTACCCACAGCCTAACATCAGGGACCCTAACTAGGTGGGCACAGGGACCCCTGGGGTTACCCGGTAAATTTGCCACAAGCAAAACAGCTCTTCCCCACCCTTCTGCCTCCAAACCTCCCAGCTGCCATTACAAAAGCCCACTCAGGAAAGAAAGCCCATTGATCCACTGCCCCACAAACCTCGCAGACACTTCAGTTTATAACAGATGGTTCTAGGCACAACAGGCCTAAGCAAATATACGGTCCCCAAACCAGAACAATCCAACAAACTAGTGCACAATATTTCTTTCATACATGGGCAACCTAGCTAACGTAGAATAAATTAGCCTCAAAACAGATATATCTCTAACCACTTCTTTTTTTATTTGTAAAAATATTTGTACAAGTTTTTTAGGGTTGTATTTTAGTAACATAGTGACAGTGAATTAGGGGCGTTCCCACTATCAGTGGCTGTGCATTCCATACCTCCACCCTTAGACCTTTAGACTGCTAGTGTAACAGCTCCGCTTTGTATATAGGTTGTGGTAGTTTGGGTCTCTTGATTCTACTGGCATTGACATTTGTTTGAGTATTTAGGGATTACCATTTTTTATTTCCATTCTATACTCCTGGGACTGTTTGGGCCCTGAGTCCTATCCAGAGTCCTATCCACCTTTTTTTTTTTCTTTCTTCCTTTTCTCAGTTTATAAGGAGATATATAAATTGGAGCCAGAACCAGATTATTCAAGTTCTATGTCAGAAAAAACAAACAAACAAACAAACAAAAAGATGAGGGTTCTTATCTAGAAGCTATAAATATAAATATAGTTTAAAGAAAGGAAAAGAAAAGAAAAACAGGGGCAGATGTGGCTAGAAAAGTTTTTCCTTGGCCTAGGAGATACAGGGTGTTTCTACCCTTAAAACATACTGTCATGAGACAGACTATAGGCTTCAGGAATGGTAGTTGTCAAACCCCAAGGTCTTTCTTTGTGTTCCCAGGAAAAGTTTTGTTCAATGGTGTTTGTCAGAGTCATTCTTCTGTTATTAGAGATCTTGTTTTTTGCACAGATCATAGGGCAAAGCCTAGGATAAAGTATTTCTTTGTTGTCCCAGGAAAAGTTTTGCTCAGTTGAGGTTGTCACAAGTCTTCCGTAATTAGTGATATTACATTTTGCACATTATTAGGATGAAATGTGTTCTGATTTCATCTGACCATTAGGTGATGAGATAGGGCAACCTGCCTTTAGATAGAGTTGTTGCTGCATCCTCGTCATCAGGATGCCATATAAATCTACCCTGGCGCAAGTTTGTGCCAGAGCATTATTAAGGCCTTTCACGGGGAAGTTTGATTCCTGGTGTTGGTTCAGGGAACTGTACCAGTTCTAAGGTTAGTATTCAGAGATTAGGGTTGGACAGTCAATGTTACATCACATGAGGTTAAAGTCAGGTCCCCATGACATTTGTTCAGGTGAAAGGTTCCCCTGCATTATAAAATTCATAAGTTCTTACCCCTATTAGATAAGAATTTTTTTCTATGCATAAGATTTCCTCATGTTAGTGTGCTTATGCAGAAAGAAAGAAAAACAAACAAACTAAAAATAATGCCAGATTATATTATTGGTGCATTTAGGGGTAACAATAACAAGTTATACAATCTCTGTGGTCTGGTTTTGACCTGGATTCTTATCCCAATCAAGAACTTTTACTACTTTTTCTTGTGGAGCAGAACCAAAACATCCCCCCTTTCCAAAAAAGAAAGAAAAGGAAATAATAAGCAAAATAATAAGAAATAAGAAGAAAGAAAAAATACAAAAACAAAAATGGGGAATGGGGGCTACCACTATGTGTGGAAATAAAAACTGAAATTATAAATGTTAAGGAAGTAAATATACAAAGAAAATATAGATATTTCCATTGAGTCTTTTGAGATAGTCTGAGGGCTGAATAAGGTCCAGGGCGCATTTCCATCTCACACTGTGGTCTTGTGAAATCTGAAAACTAGTTTGCAGTAGTCAGGGTCCTCAAGTAGTGTCCTCAACCTGGGAGTCCCTCTGGAGCTGAATCCAGTAGTAGGCAATAGTCCACATTGAGGGGAAGTGGGAGAAAAAGGTCCACGTAGAAAAAGTCAGTGGGAGTGGTGACTGCAGCTTCTTGTTGGATCAATTAATGGGGGGCTGAGACAATGTCCTTTTGCTTTGGAGCTGTGTGATAGCTTACTGGGATGGGGAAAGGTCCAGGTTCCTGAGGACATAAGGACTGAGGGTAAAGAGGATTAAATAAGGTTAAATAGGGAATCAAAGTTGAGGGGTGAGAAGCTAGAGGTAGATTTGTAGAATGATGATTGGGAGGAGTTAGGAGAAATACTATATAACAGGGGTTATATACAATATAGGCAGGGATTATGTACAATCTAGGTTAGACAAACATAGAGGAGTGAGTCCTCCACATACATACTCACACCCACTTATTTATAGACATTAGAGATCTATGATTAGGTTGTAGTTGGATGTCTGATCTTTATAAGATGGGTCAGAGAACTTAAAAATAATAAATTAATTAAATTAAAATTAAAAGGAGGCCCAAGATGCGGGCTAGTGCCCCTCAGGAACACTGATGGAAGGATGTTCCCACCAATATTGCCAGAGATGGCAAAACTAATAAAACAATAAGAGGTTAAGATGTAGCCCCCCCAAAATAAAACCACTACAAAGTGTTTCAAATAGATACAGGTGGCTGCTTGAAATGTTAAGTGAATGCTAAGATTGTAACCATATATACTGCTTGAATATTTGATTTGATGTGCTTATCAAAGGTCACTACGTTGGACGGGCATAGACCCCAGCTAGCTGGAAATTAAAATCTTCCCTTTGCTATTAAAAATATTAAAATAAAAAGGGTCAGAACATGAAGGTAAAAGGGTTTCTAATTACTAGGCCCTACATTGATAGTGGGGTAAACTTTGCTAATTGATGCTTTTGGGATTAGGTTGTGTATGGAGCATTTTAGGATAGACATAATTTTCACATATAGAGTGTTAAGTGATATGATAATGAGCTTTTTAATGGGGGACTTCTCCGTGTGGTATTATTCATCATGTCCTGTGCATTGAGGTTCATTTCCTGGTAGGAAATTTCCAGCATGAGCATTACAATATAATAATAAGGTAGCTTGAATTGAGAAAGAAAAAAAGTATTAGTAATTAAAAAAATATATACTCAATGAATGGGGTCTGCAACAAAAGTCTGTGGTGTGCAGTTGTCTAATTCAGTGGTCTCTATGGGCCTACGCATTATGTCTTAGTTGCAGATGTAATCAAAAGGAAAACGGATAATTTGGAGTATTTTGTGAAGACATTGTCCTACTGAGTACTATATTGGAGTCTAATATGATAGAGCACTAAATTGCAAAGTTAGGGTGTCTAAACACTGTGGACAGAAAAGTTGAAAAGTTTTTTTTATCCATAAAAAATTAAGACACTAAGATGTACTGATAGTGAGCACTGCCATGGGATTCTCTGGCTTTAAATGTATTCTGAACCTGTTTTTGTTAGAACATTTTACTGGCCTTTGTAGTGAGAAGTTGATTGGACACCTGTTCATTCTAAACAGCTGATTCTGTTGTTATAAGTTTCTCTGTAGAGCCATGGCTTTGTGTTTGTTCTCTTCCAGATGATTTGTTTTCTCCTCCTCACTTTAACCTGGCAACTACAATTTTCAGAGTATCTAAGAACATTGTGTTTCTTCCTGGAGTTATTCTAAATGCCACATATAAGTGATATTATTCTGTATTTATCCTTCTTCTTCTGGCTTACTTTGTTTAACATAATATTTTCCAAGTCACATCCATGTTGCTGCAAATTGCATGATTATATCATTTCTTACTGCTATCTAGTATTCGATTGTGTATATGTACCACATCTTCATGCTCCACTCATCTGTTGTTTGAATTCTAGGTTGATTCCAAGTCTTAGCTATTGTACTGAGTGCTGCTAGGAATAGTGGTGTGCATACATACTTTTGAATGTCTTTCTGTCCTAGAGATATATACCCAAGAGAAAGGTTGCTGGATAATAAGGTAGATAAAGTTTGACTTTACTGAGAACCCGCCATACTGTTTTCCATAGGGGGTTGGACCAGGCAGCATTCCCACCAGCAGTGGATGAGAGTTCTTTTTTTCTTTTTCTTTTTTTTTACCACATCCATGCCAATAGAGATTGTCACATTTTTGATGTGTGCCATCCTCATTGGTGCAAGATGATACCACATTGTTGTCTTGATTTTGATTTCCCTAATGATAAGTGATAATGAACATGTTTTAATGTGTCTGTTGGCTATTAGTCTCCCTCAGAGAAATGTCTGTTCATTTCTTTGCCCTATTTTTTGATGATTTTCTTAGATTTATTGGAGCTAACCCTTGTGAGTATTTTGTATATCCTAGATATCAAACATTTATTGATGTGTTGAGTGCAAATTTTTTCCCCAATCAGTTAGTTTTCTTTTGCCATACAGAAACTTTTTAGTTTCCCACTTACTAAGTTTGATGCTATGGTTCTTGCCATTGGAATCCTATCATCAAAAACTCTTTTGAGGTATAAGTCTTGGAGTGTTCTGCTATATTTTACTCAGTGAACTTTATAGTTTTGGGTCTGATTTTAAGGTCTTTAATCCATTTTGAATTGCATTTTGTTTTAGGTGTGAGGAGTGAATCAATCTTTAATTTTTACAGGTGTTTATCCAGTTGTTCCAACACCATTTATTGAAGAGAATGTCTTCCATTTCAAGTTCTTGGCTCCTTTGTCAAATATTAATTGTCTGTATATGTTCCCCCCATCCCCCATTCTTCCTGTGTAACCTTACCTGATGATAAGACCTGCCCATTTCGGGGAGGGGTTTTGGGAGGTAACCAGGGGAGAATTTGGAGGATGGATTCAGATTCAGCAAAAGAGATGGAGCAAGCAGCAGGATCAGAGAAGATACAAGGTTGAATGCAGGGCTAATAATGGAGCTTGCTTGAAAGGTTTTGATAGAAGCCACACTTGTTGGCTATGACTTTGAATAAAGATGATGTCTCCTGAAACCTGTCTGCTTTGGATCATTTCCTCGCCGCTAGCCTGAACCCTCAGACCCACCAGCTGGAGAAAATTGCAGGCGTGTGGTCTGAGCTGGAGGAGAAAGGCCTATCCATTCATCTCACCATCATTCTGACCCATTGGTCTGAGATTCTGTGTTTGTTCCAGTATCATGCTGTTTTAATCACTATGGCTTCAGGTTAGGTAAAGAAATGCCACCCAATTTCTTGTTTTTTTTTCAATACGGATTTGGCTAACCTTGCTCTTCTGTGATTCCACATGAATTTTATCATTGATTGTTGATTGTTCTAAGTCTTTAAAAAATGATGCCTAAATTTGCATAGAGATTGCATTGAATCTTTATTGTAGTATTGGTAAGATGGCCATTTTGATGATGTTGATTCTCTCTACCCATGTGCATGGGAAGATCTTCCAATATTTTAGGTCCTCTTCAATTTCTATCTGAAGTGTTTTGAAGTTTTCAAGGTATAAGTCTTTCACATCTCTTGTTAGGTTGATTCTTAAGGTATTTGATATTTTAAGATACTATTTTAAATAGGATGAACTATTTTATCTTTTTCTTCTTTGTCTCAGTTTTATTTATTTATTTATTTATTTATTTATTTATTTATTTATTTATTTATTGGTTTTGGGGCCCCACCCAGTGATACTCAAGGATTACTCCTGGCTATGAGCTCAGAAATCGCTCCTGGCTTGGGGACCATATGGGATGCCGGGAATAAAACCCAGGTCCATTCTGTGTCAGCCACATGAAAGGCAAATGCCCTACTACTGTGCCACCTCAGTTCAACCCCAGAGACCATTAGGAGAGATCCTTGAACACAGAGTAAGCTGTAAGCACCACTAAGTGCGGTCCCCTCTATATATACATATACGTATATGTGTGTGTATATATATATATATATATATATATATATATATATATATATATATTTTTTTTTTTTTTTAAGACAGCTAAACTCAGCAATGCTCAGTAATTCTTTTTGGCATTGTACTGAGGAATTAGTTTTATAAGTTTTCAGGGAAGCGTATTGACTGTCAGACATCAATCTGATATATGGAATGTTAAAAATAGGTAGATAGTACAACATTCTTTTTTGTACTATCTCTCCAGCCTCTAATTTAAACATACACATATATAAATGTTTATAAACTTATGCATATTTATGTAGATACATTCTTAGAAATAAAACTTGTCCACAAATGGAAATCATAATAATAATTAAATTACATGGTTTCATTATCTGGAAAGTAACATATATATATTAATGTTAACAGATCATATGTCAATAGTATCTGTCCACAGTATGGGACATCAGTTTGTCATGTCCTTTTGAATTCTCAGAATTGTACTTATCAGAATTAGAGAAAGGAGGTAATGTTTGAGAGTGCTGATGGAGGATCTGAAAGATATAGTGACTATAAATTAGACCAAGAAGATAAAAATGAGTCAAGAATTTCTAGTCACATTCTCAAATGATTGAGAAAATGTTCTTTCACACTTAAAAATCTAGTACAGTACTTGTATTTTAAATGATTTATTTTGATAAAATGAGGATTTTCATCTTGTATATTGAAATTTTGGTTCTGAAGGTTTAATTTGTGATGATAGAATACCCCCCAGTGACGCTCAAGGGTTTTTCCTGGCAATGCGCTCAGAAATTGTTCCTGGCTTGGGGGAACATAGAGGGACACTGGAGGATTGAACCACAGTCTATCCTAGGTCAGCATGTGCAAGGCAAACACCCTACTGCTTGTGCCACCGCTCTGGCTCCTAAAAAGTTTTAAATCTTTTTTTTTAATAATAATAAAATATCTTTATTTAAGCACCATGATTACAAGCATGTTTGTAATTAATAATTTTTAAATCATTTTAATTGCAATAACATTTCATTTTGTTTTAGATGTGCATTTGAAAAAATCAATGTTTGTACATACTACAGTAAATTTGCTATAATATTTCAATTCTATTTGTTACCATTCATTTGACCCTTATTACCCCTTTCCTTCTTGTTACCATTAATTGGCCTTATAATCCCAAGGTTTATTTTTGCTTTATTTACCTCTATTTGTTTTTACTTTATCACAGACGACTGAATTCATATTGTCCTTGTTTTTCTTTATCTGACTTATTCAGTAAGCATGATGCTCTCTCATGTTATTTACATTGTTGCAAATTAAAAGATTTTACCACATTTTATAGCTAATTAGTATTATGAGTTCTATTATATCTTTTAATTCTTTTTTATTAATAATTTTTATTTAGACCAAAGTGGATTACAAACTATTAACAATAGTATTTTAGTTACATAGTGACATAGAATCAGGGACATTACCACTGCCAATGTTGTCCTCCCTCCACCCCTGTTCCCAGCATGCATCCCATATCGCCCCTCCTTTGGCCCCCTGGGCTGCTAGTATAAGTGGTCCCTTCTGTGTTTAGCTTGTTATAGATTGGGTATCGATTCTGTTGTTGTTGGCTTTGAATTTGGTGTTTAAGTCTGATCATTTTTTATTACTACTCAACTTCATACGACTGTTTGGTCTTGGTGCCCTCCATTATTTATCCTTTTTCTCCCTCTTTTGTTGCTTTTTTACTAAATGGGAGTATCACACATGGTTGGTTCTGATGCTTGGACATTTGGTTGTGGTTATCAAATAATCAATCCTGATATTTTCTGGAGACACATATTTTTTGTTTTTTTTTTTTTGGTTTTTGGGCCACACCCGGTAACGCTCAGGGATTACTCCTGGCTATGCGCTCAGAAGTTGCTCCTGGCTTGGGGGACCATATGGGACACCGGGGGATCGAACCGCGGTCCATCCAAGGCTAGCGCAGGCAAGGCAGGCACCTTACCTTTAGTGCCACCGCCCGGCCCCAGAGACACATATTTTTAGTTGCAAAAATTGCAAATGAGATTTTTGTGTATGGTATGAAGTCAATTCTTTTATTTGTTGCTCATACACATTCTGGTTTTAGAGTTGCTTTTGTGTTTATCCATGTTATTGGAGAAGCCTTTACTTTTGGCTAAAGCCCTCATACACATCTTGTTGTTAGAGGAATGAGCATATTCTGTTGCAAATATTTTCTTCTATTTGTAATAGTTTTAACTTTCATATTTTCTCCTTTCTTTTCTTATTATGTTATTTACTGTTTTTGAAATAATTATATTGTTTTTATAGGTTGTGATGGAAATTTTTCTTTCCTTTATATTTTAAGGAAGAGTTTTAAAAGTATAGGTATGATTTGTGTATATTGAACCATCCTTGCATTCCTAGGACGAAACCCATTTGGTTACAATGTATAAATTCTTTGAAAGTTTGTAAAATTGACTAGTGAAGCCCTCTAAATGTGGTGTGTGTGTGTGTGTGTGTGTGTGTGTGTGTGTGTGTGTGTGTGTGTGTCTTTGGAGTGATGGTGGGAGATACTTTGCTTTAGCATTTCAATTCTGTGATTTGTTATGAGTCTATTTATGTTTTTTATTCTATCCTTATTACTTTTGAAGATATTATGTATTTCTTAGTATTTTCCATTTTTCCAGATTATACAATTTGTTGCTATTGTTTATGTTACTCTAATAATTATTTGTATTTCTATAATTTTATAATTTCTCTTTTGCTTATGGTTTTATTTTTGTCTTTCTGCTTTTTTTGAGTCTAGCTAAAAGATTGTCTAATTTGTTAATATTTTCAAATAACTGGCTCTTGGTTTCATTTATCTTTTGGATTCTGAATCTTTAGTTTGTTAATTTCTGCTCCAATTTTCATTATTTTCTCCTATTTATTGTCTTTTAATTTTGCCTTTCCTAGATTTTTAAGAAGTAAGCATAGATGTTTTGTTGTGATTTTTCATGTTTCCTGAAATACAACTTATTGCTCCAAGCTTCTATATAACCATGCTTTTTGCTAGTCTGCATAGGTTCTTTTTTTTTATTCATATCCAGGTGTTTTTTGACTTTAACTTTGTTTCCTTATTGAACCCTATTAGTTGTTGAGTAGTATGCTATTTATTTTTCAAAAATTTATAATTTTCTCCTGTCTTCTGGTTGACATCTGCTTTTATGCCATTATGGTTTGAAAAATTCTTGATATGATTTCAATATTCATGAATTTCTTGAGGCTGATTTTGGTCCCAAAATACCCTTAAGAATCTACTATGTACTATGAACATCATCTCATTAAATTTTATATTAAAAACCTTTGCTTTGTGTTTTTGTCTGGATAATCTATATAGTAGCATAAAATGAGGTGTTAAGTTTCTCTACTGCTAATGTGTTGCTAACAATAGATCCCAAATATATGTTGTTATTTGCTTTATATATTTCTTACTGATATATGGGTATAAATACATATGTAAAATATTCACTTATAGTGTATGTCTTACTCTTGTTTTTGATCATTTGTCATTATATATATAATTATATAATTATTTATTATCTTTTGTAATTGAAATAAAACTATTTTATATTTGGATAACAGTTTCTTCCTTTAAAAGTTTTCATGTAGATTGGAATGCCACTTTTTGCTTCTTTACTTTATACCTATTTATCTTTACATCTTAAGTGTGTCTCTTGTAAATAGCAAATTACTGGGTATGTATTTTTTAATTTACCTGGTTATTCTGTGTGTTGTGATTTATGAATTAAGTCCACTTAAATGAGTGTTTATTAATATATGAGGACTTACTATTGCTATGAATCTCCTTATAAAGTAAAATTTTTATGGTTATTATTAGAAAAAATAAAGGAAGATAAAGGTCAAAATTTCTGGTGTACATAGACCTTAACCAATAGTTATTCCACAATCATACTTATGATTTAGAAATGTACACTATGCTAGGCACTTTGTTAGGCACCAGAATTATTGCAGTTAGCAATGAGCAAGGCCTAAATACTGCTTATAAAGGATCTGAGAGTTTTGGTAAGGGGTGTATGGAGAAATTGGTGGCCATTACCATTTTCTTTTATCTGTATTCCTTTTTTTTTTTTTTTGTATGCAGAAAGTAAAATGGCCCATCAAGAAAAATACAAACAGCAAAAACTTCCTTTTACCTATCTGATCTAGTTTCCTTTGAAAATAAATTGATAACTCTCATCTGGAATATGCAGTTTCCTCATCATTGGTTAGGAGAAATTAATAAAGTTTCACCCTGTGAAAGGATCTTGGTATGTGCAAATACTTCCTAGTCTTCTTACATTCCTCATGAGACTTGGTGTTTCTATGCATTTATAATGTACAGAGTAAAACATTCGATTCTTGGATGGACTTGGGAGAGGTAAATTAGCCTTTTTGTTACAGACATTTGAATCATTCTCCAGTCTTCTTTAAATTATGGAAGAAAATAGATTTAATCCCATGCAAACATACTCAACTTAAAAATATTCAATTGAGTTTATAAGTCATTCTCTTATTTTTATTTAGTTATGTGATGTTTTTTAGGAAAGGTCTCCATTTGAGAAACCTCTTTAAAAATCCTTCTTCAGATTAAGATCAACATCTGAGGCTAGAATTTAAGCCCCAGAAAATGTAGTAAGTAAAGAATCCTTCATTTATGAAACTGAACAAGTTGACTTATCTAAACATCTCTAGGGTTTTAATGGGGGATATCTATAATTCTCTGAATTGTATTCCTTTCACAGTGATATTTTGTAATTCCATTCTATTACCCTTGCTTAACATTAATGAGATAAAAAGATCACATTATGCCGATTGATGTTCTTCAAATTGAATGCACGTTTTCATGTCCAAAGCTGTCTGCTAATTTAAAAAACATAGCATGTAACACAGAATCATGACCATGGTCATCACTCAGCTGGGACCAGATAGCATTTTTTATCTATTCATTAGATTTAACAAGGCATGAGATAGAAGCAGAATACAAAGTGCGGGTAGATTATCCCATATCCCTCCTTTTGGCCAATTCTTGGCCATCTCAGCAAGGAAACTGAGGCTTCAGGTTTCCATAGAAATAAACCTCAAGGTCAAGGGGGCATATGGAAGGTCAGACAACGACAAAGGAACATCTGAGAGGCCATCTGGATGAGTGACCTGACATAATTAGTCATTAATCCCACTCGGGGGAACAATAGAGCTGGCAGAGAGTGTGTTTGGGCTTTGATCGTGGTCTGGGTGATCTCATGGGGAAGAGAGGGAAAAAACCCACTTGGTAACTAAGCAGATTACCCTGGCATGCCGTTAACTAAAGACACAGAGGCCGAGGAGGCTTACGGGGTAGGCATTTTACGTATTAGACTACATTTCCCTTTACTCACCACAGACCCCACTAGAGCCATGTGTCTTTAGGATTAGCTTCTGGGTAGCAGTTTTTTACAGTTTACAATAGAAAGAGAGCAAGAGTCCCAAAATACATTGCTTAAAATTCTGAGGCAACAGATGGGAAGATAGCTGGAGAGCCACCGGCATTAGGCAGCTTGGTTTACAGGTGTCAATATTTACTAAGCAAAGTTTGCCAGGGTGCCTTTTGGGAAAATGCAGAGAAAATAGTTAATCAGTAAAACAATAGCAATCAGTTTGTTGTATGATTTCAGCAGAATGGTTAGAATGATGTTTTCTAAAATGGTAAAGTACTTATTGGCATCTGTCTTTCCCTTGGCTCTTCTTTCTCATGTTCTTTAATTTTAGTAAATTTTGGTCAGCTACCTCTCATCTGTAACAAGAATATTAATTTGGAAGTCTGGTGATGTGATGTTTTCAGGTTGATTGTACACCTTTTTGAAAGATGTGAACATGCTAACAGTCTTTATAAATACATTGTATTTTCAGTACTGCTAAAATTATCTTCTACCCCCCAGAGATAACTGATTATACTTCCTATATAAAGAGTGGTGGCCAAATGAAGTAGCTAATATATTGGGCCAGAGTCTCTTGATTAGAACAGTTTTCTGAATAATGACATTTAAAAGTCATTGTGAGCATTTTAATTTGAAGCCAGAATCTGATTAGTTTTAGGATCACATAGGGCTGAGGGAGTGGAAAAGGATAAAACAATAAAACATGTTTTTCTAACTAATTTTCTAGGCAATCATTTTGTGATCATTTCTATCTCTAAAAAGATGAGCTGTGATATATAAAAAATAACAAATATAATTTTAAAAAATCATGCTTATAATGTACTATGATAGATTGATACTGACAGCCCCTGAAAATTCAAAATTTGAGGGATACCTACACTTAGTGATGTAATTACTAATTCCTACCATTCATATGAGAAATAACACCATGAATGATATATAAATTACATACAAATATTATGTAAATCTATAATATATGATAAATTTATAAGAATAAAATCTTCATATTTTATTTTGTTCTGTCTAAACTACAGTTCTATTTTAGAGAACTTCAGTGCAAAAATTAACATAAATTTTTAAAACACTACTTAAATGTATAGCATATATTAGTTATTATAAGCAATAGTAATTATAGTTATAGTATAAATGTAACAGCAGCAGTTAACAATACACTTTGCACTAGTATGTTTCAGAAGTAATGTGGCTAGAAAAATTATAAAAATGATTAGCTAATAAAAGCTGGTAATTTCTGGAGGAGAGGGAGAGCCAATTCCTCTAGCTGCCAAGGCAAAGCCTGCTGCATCCTTCACCCACAATCACCACCATGACAATTGCTCTTCACCACTCATCTATGGCTCTCACAGAGACACCAATCTAACAAAAATTTCAGGTATGCTGGTTGGTATTTTAGCTGTCATCACCAGGACTTTTTTTGGAGTGAGTATGGGCACCTTCTCCAAGCCCCCTCCCCCATACTTCCGGAATCACCCGCAGTCAAACCATGCACCCACAAAACCTGCAATATAGTACTTAAAATTCCTGGACCACATCCTAAAGCTCCGATGTTTTTAAACTGCCAGCCCTATAGGAGCACATCAATTTAGATGCAAATGTGTATTCTGAACCTAATGTTCAGAAACAAAAGAAGAAACAATAATCAGCTAGCAACAAGAGCTGACTAAGCTTTCTGACAATGACTTAATGACTTCATTTCGAGATGCAATAATTTTCACAAAATTTCTTGTTGCTATTCTCTTTTTCTTTTTGTTTCATTCATTCATTGTTTTCTTTTATTCTTTCTTTTGTCGTTCCTTTTCTTCTTTTTTAATAATTTTACTCCACTTATCTAAAACTCAATGTATTGTGATCAATGATGTAAAAATATTAAAGCAGAATAATAAAGATTGATATCAAGCATAAAACCAAATGATTTGCTAAATTAGCAATATTTAAATATATTTACTCAAGTGGAAGGTAAGTACCATAGGCTCTATTTACAAAATTGAGGAGTCAAATCAAGGCCAAATGCTAAGTGCTAGGGACAATTACTTCTTACTCTTGTTGTCTCTCTGTATGAGGAAGATGAGTTTTGAAAGTCAATTTGAAAATGTTATAATATTGAAAGAAATTTGGGAGTGTGGATAACTATACAATATCTTGGTTAAATTTCTTTTTAGAAAATTCCTAAATTAGTGGGATAATATGGTATTTTAATTCTTAATACTTTAGGAAGCTCCATATTATCTTTCATAATGGCTGTAACAATTTACGTTCTACCAAGAGTGGCAAGGTTGTCTTTTCTCTGTATTATTGTTTTTGTTGCTTTTTTTGGTCTTTGGGTCAAACCCGGCAGCGCTCAGGGGTTATTCCTGGCTCTACGCTCAGAAATCGCTCCTGGCAGGCTGGGGGACCATATGGGATGCTGGGATTCAAACCACCGTCCTTCCGCATGCAAGGCAAACACCTTACCTCCATGCTATCTCTCCGGTCACCCTGTATTCTTGTTAACATCTATATCTCTTGTATTTTTAACAATGTTCTCATAGATATTAGATAACAAATCTCTGTGGTTTAGATTTGCATGTACCTAATGATTAGTGAGCCTAGCACTTTTTATATGCCGATTTGTCATTTGTTTGCTTAAAAAAAAACTTCATTTCACTTTCCTACTTATTTTTAGTTTATGCATTCTCACTTGATTAATTTTTTTTTGGTCTTTTAGATGTTAAATTAAATAAAAGCCAAATTCAAAACCAAGGTGCCCACTTAATATACTAATCTAGGAATTGTATTATTTCATGTTTTTATTTATTTTTGCTGCTTTTTTTGACCACACCGACAGTGGTCAGGTCAGATTTCTGCAATCAGAAATCACTCCTGGGAACCATATGAGAAGCTGGGAATAGAACCTGGTTAGCCATGTGCAAAGCACGCTACTTACCCATTGTGCTATCATTCTGTTCCCAATACATAAATTAAAAAAATTTTTTTGAACACATGTCGTAGGGCTTACTAAGCCTGACTCTGTGTTCAGTGATCTCTGATGGTGGAACTCAGGAAATATTATCAGGTGCTAAAGATCAGACCTGGGCCTGCTGGGTGCAGGGCAATATCCTGTTTACTATTGTACAACAGGTATCTGCTGTATGATACTATACAGTCCCTATATTAAAATTTTTATTACATTTTGTGGTTTTTGTTTTGTTTGTGCTTTGTTTTTGTGCCAAATCCTGTGGCACTGATGGGTTACTCCTGGCTCTGTGCTCAGGGATCACCACCATATGGGGTGTTAGGGATAAAACCCAAGTGAGACATGTGCAAGGCAAATAAATATCCTACCTGCTATATTATTCATATAGTATCAAGTTGGTTTTGTTTATAGTAACATATAGAGGACAGTTTAATTTTTTTGCATAGAGCTAGCAATTTTCCCAATACCATTTATTGTAGAAACTACACTTTTCTCAACATATTCTTATCTCATTTCTTATAAATTGCTTAATATGTATTCACAAGTCTACAAATGGTCTTTATTCCATAGATTTGTGTGTCTAATTTTACATATACTTTAAAGCTTGATGTTCTAATTTTTGGGTTTTTTTGGTTGGTTGGTTGGTTTGGTTTGGTTTGGTTTTGGGGTCACACCAGGCGGTGTTCAGGGTTTACTCTTAGCTCTATGCTCAGAAATCGCTCCTGGAAGGCATCGGGGGACCATATGGTATACGGGGATTCAAACCATTGTTCGTCCTGGGTCAACTGAGTGCAGCAAGGCAACGACCTACCGCAGTGCTATCTCTCTGGCCCCAGGTGTTTTAATTTTTGAAACATATTAATATTACTTGAAATCTAGAAGCATAATGTCTTCAATTTTTTTAATATGACATTGGTTATTTGTGGGTCTTACATTGATCCAATAAATTTTCAGGATTTATTTTTGTGCCTTTGGAATTTTGATAGGGTTGCATGGAATCAATATATTGCATTTTAGAAATGGGACATTTTAACAATACTAATCTATGTAATCTACAAGCAAGAATAGCTTTTAATTATTAATGTCTTCAAATATTTGGCACATTACTGTTATAGTTTTTAGCATATGTATTTTTCACTTGTTTAATTTTTATAATATTTTTATTGTATTATAATACAAATAAAATCTTTATTTTTTCTCTTTAATTTCTGTAGTTAAACACAGTGGTTACAAGGTTGTTCATAATACAGTTGATTTTTGTTGTTGTTGTTCACAATTACAACGTTTTTCATGATTGAGTTTGAATCATACAATGTACAAAACCCTTCATAGTGCACATAGTTTTATCCTACTCTCATTCCTGCCTGTATATGTGGAAAACGTTTTAGTTCTCTCTCACTCCTTCATTCTCTATCACTTGCTCTTCCTTTTTTTAGCTTTTAAATATTGTGTTTTGCAATATTGTTAATGAAGAGATACCATGCATATAACTTTATCACCTTTCAGGCTCAATTCTTGTCCAGAGTGACCATTTTCAACTATCATTGTCATAGTGGTCTCTGCGCTGCCCTAACTGCACTCCCTGCCTTTTGTGATACTCTTCATAACATCTCCCTGATGATTGATGATGTGGAGCAGAACATTTTTTATATGCCTTTTGGTCTTCTGTATTTCTCTTTTGAAGAAATGTCTATTCAATTATTCTCCCCATTTTTGGATGATGTTATATATATATATTGTTTTTGTTTTTGTTTTTTGGGGGGTCACACCCGACAGCGTTCAGGAGTTACTCCTGGCTCTACGCTCAGAAATCGCTCCTGGCGGGCTCGGGGGACCATATGGGACGCCGGGATTCGAACCACCGTCTTTCGGGATTCAAACCACGCCTTACTGCTGTGCTATCTCTCCGACCCCATGTTATATATTTTTTCTTTAAGTTTACCAGTGCCTTGTATGCCTTAGATATTAGTCTCTTATCAGATGAGTGTTGGGTGAATAGTCAGTATCCTACTCACCATTTCCTTTAAAGTACAGAAGTTTCTGTTTAATGTAGTCCCATTTGTTTATCCATGCTTCTGTGTGCTTGATCTGTGATGTTTCACCCTTGAAGATGTCTTTAGCTTCAGTGTTATAGAGTACCTGTCTATATATTTTCTTCATGTACCTTATGGCTTCAAGTCTGATATCAAGGTCTTGAATTATTTTGATTTGACATTTGTGCACAGTGCTAAAGTTCTAAATTCACTTTTTCCTTGTTGGCCAGTTTTACCAGCACCACTGTTTGAAGAGGCTCTCCTTGCTCCACATTGTATTTGTCACACCTTTATCAAAGATCAATTGATCATATACCTGCTGGTCCATCTCAGAGTATTCAAGTATATTCCACCGACCTGCTGATCTGTCTTTATTTCAGTACCATGCTGTTTTAATGACTACTACTTTATAGTACAGTTTAAAGTTGGGGAACGTGATTCTTCTCATATTCTTTTCAGATGATTTCTTTAGCTATTCAGGGAGATTTTTGTTCCATATAAACTTCAGAAGTATTTGATTGATTTTTGTTCTGAAAAGTGTCATAGGTATCCTAGTAGTGATTGCATTAAATCTGTAGAGTGTTTTGGGAAGTATTACCCTTTTAATAATGCTAATCCTCCCAATTCATGAGCAGGTTGTGTGTTTTTCCATTGCCTTGTGCTCTCTTATTTCTTGAAGCAGTGCTTTGTAGTTTCTTTGTATAAGACTTCCACTTCTTTAGTTAAGATGATTCCAAGGTATTTGATTTGAGGCACAATTGTGAATTTTTAATACCTCTTTCTTCTATTTAATATTTGTATATTAAAAAGCATGGATTATTGTATATTAACTTTGTAGCCTGCCACTTTACAGATGTGTTGTTTCTAGAAACTTTATAATAGAATCTTTAGGATTTTTAAATATAGCATGCTGAGCACGGGCAGGCAGCTGGCAGGCCTCCACATGTGCCAGCAGCCTCTTGGCCCGGCCCAGGGTAGGGGGGCTCAGACATGGGTCACCCGACCCCCCTCTCCCCCTTTCCTCCGGATCTCCAGGTGGGTTTCTGGAAGGAGCTGATGGGGCACCCTGGGTTTTCCCCACTCCCTGGCCAGGTCCGGACCCTGGCCTAGGGTGGGGCTTAAATCCCTGTCCTTCGGGCTTGGGAGGGTCTCTCTCCCTTCCTGGAGCAGGATTTTTAGCCAGCACGGGCGGGCAGCTGGCAGGCCTCCGCATGTGCCAGCGGCCTCTTGGCCCGGCCCAGGGTAGGGGGGCTCGGACATGGGTCACCCAACCCCCCTCTCCCCCTTTCCTCCGGATCTCCAGGTGGGTCTCTGGAAGGAGCTGATGGGGGACCCTGGGTTTTCCCCACTCCTAGGCTGGCTACAGACGTTGGCTAAGGGGGTGGAGATTGATCTGGGGGGTGGCAGATAGCTGCTCAGCTATACTCAGGCTGTCACTGGCAATTTCATACCAGTCTACATTTTGCAAACCGCGCGGGGGCGCTATGCTCCTCCCAACCATTAGTACCCCAGATTTACTCTTCTTAACTTCAGTAACACACAGTTCTATTCTCTGACCAAAGACATACAGTAGATCTAACAAATCCCAGAACTACTTAGAAGGACAGAAATTGAACACATATTGAACACATATATCTTTTGAATATTTTTGGGTATTTTCTTTAACTGATGTAACTCTCTATATGTTCTTCTACTATGATGTTTCTATCCACTTTTCATCTTGTCTTTTCTTTGTAAGCTGTTCAGTAAGGATTGTTGGTGGAACTGTCCCTCAGTTTGATGCCTATGATTGAACTATGTCATGGAAATTGCTGGTCTTGTTCCCATTGCCTCCAGATGCACCAATAACGCTTCATGGCATTGATCCTTGTTTGCATAGACACATTAAAATGGGAAAACACCATACATACAGATAAGTTCTTATCTAATAAATCTCAGTACAATGTACCTTACACCCTGAACATTGATATAATGACCTGGCACAGGCCTCAGAAGAATGGGTATCCTCCATTCACGCCGGAACCAGGCAAGCTATCTACGAAACATCCAAGGTCTTTTATAGCAACAGCTGGAAGCAATCTTCTACCAGGAAAGACTCTACCAAGGGTCTGACATCGACCTCCTAAAAAGAGACTTCCGTTTACACTGAGAAGACTTGACAACAACAATGACCTGCTCTACAGGACATGGTTCTCTCTATTGCCCCATAAGTGTGAGGTGAAATGAGAGGATGCTCCGCACCATCCTGACTACAATATGGGATATGCAGACTCCAGGATCTTTAATACAGAAGCATGATACCAACAACAACAAAGACTAAGTGAGGAATGGAGGTGTATTGCCACTACAGAGGATGACTTGAATTGGACAAACTAGTGTGCCTGGAGCCTAGAGTCAGTCCTGTGCCAGGAAACTTCAGGGGTAGGGTCTCCTTGTATTTAGACCATAATTTGCCTTTCAATATCCCTTATGTTTTGGTGGGCCTATGCAAACAAATGCCACTTTAATACCGTTTTTTACTATGTTCCCTTGACTCCAATCCTTAAGAAAAACAACCCACTAAAACTTTTGAGGCTAACTTAAACTACTAAGCATGTGCATGGAACTAGAGAAATGTACTTTGCCCTCGGTGTTTAAGGAGTTACATAAGTCTAATGTCTTTGGATTATATTGTGTGCTGCTAAGAAATAGTATGTACTACAACTGGGGATTTGAGGGACAAAGTAATTGTATTGTACATGGGTTCAGTTTTGTTTTTCTTAATGTTCTTTGGCTGAAAGTTCAAGGCTGGGATATCATCGATGGGACTACCGAGAATTCTGTTTATGGGTGATTGGGCTTCCACTGTAACTTTACCCTGTCCTCTTTCTTTACATCTTTGTTGTCATAATTATAATAATAAAAAATTATAAAAAAATATAGCATGCTATATGCAAACAGTGAAAGCTTAACTTCTTCCTTTCCTATCTGGATGCCCTTGATATCTTTTTCTTGTCTAATGTCTATGGCAAGTATTTCAGATACTAGATTTAATAAGAGTGGCAAGAATGGTCAACCTTGTCTTATGCCAGATCTTAGAGGAAAGGCTTTAATTTTTCTTCTTGAGTATAATGTTTACCCTAGGCTTATGGCAAATGGCCTCTAATGAGAAAACGTTCTTCAATTCCCATTTTTAAGAGTTTTTATCATGAATGGGTGCTGGGATTTGTCAAATACTTTCTCTGCATCTATTGCTGTGATCACATGATTTTTATATTTTCTTTAATTTATATGGTGTATTGTTTATGTTAAACCAATCTTTCATTTCTGAGATGAATCATAGTTGGTCATGGTATATGACTATTTTGGTAAATTGTTGGATTTTTAATTGCTAGTTGAGGATTTTTGCTTATGTATTCATCAAGGATATAGGCTTGTAATTCTCTCTTTTAGTTAAAAATAATTTTTATTATGACCAAAGTGAATTACAAATATTTCACAGTAATATTTAAGGTACATAGTGATAATAAATCAGGGCCATTCCCACCACCAGCATTGCCCTCCTACCACCCCCTGTTCCCAACTTGCATCCCATATCTCCCTTATTTGCCCTCCACACTGCTAGAGTAACTGCTCCCCTCTTTGTATAGCTTGTTGTAAATTGGGTATCAATTTTGTTGTCATTGACTTTGGATACGATATTTGAGTCTGATTATTTTCTCTGTCTTTTTTGATGTCTCTGACTGCTTTTGGTATCACAGTGATATTAGCTTCATAGCTAACATAGCTTCATGTTTCTATTTCTTCACTTTTCTGGAAGAGCCTGAAAATGATTGGCAATAGATCTTCTTTAACGATTTGAAACAATTCACCATCTGGGCCTGCACTTTTGTTTTTGAGTAGACTTTTGATTACCATTTTAACATTCTTGACATCTAGAAATATGTATTATTATTATTATTATTATTATTATTATTATTATTATTATTATTGGTTTTTGGCAACACCCAGCAGCACTTAGAGGTTACTCCTAACTCTGCACTCATAAATAACCCCTGGCAGGCTCAGGGAACCATATGGAATACCGGATTGAATCTGGGTTGGTCCCAGCTAAGTTGTATGCAAGGAAGATGCCCTACCTGCTGTGCGATCACTCTACCCCACAAAAATAAATTTAAAATTTTCTTTATATGAAAAATTATCTCAGTAATAATTATAAAATAAATATTAAACATAAATCAGAAATAAGTATGAGAATAAAATTTAGCAAATATTTTAAAAGGCAATGACATGTTAGCATCCTGACATTTGTTCTGGCCTTTTTTCAAAATTTTATTATTTTTCTTACATTATTTAATTAAATTCCTATTACTTTAAGGTGTATTTCAAACTATCTGTGAGCTAATAAAGGATTTTTTAAAATTATTGTGTTTTGGCCCACACCAAGCAATGCTGATGGGTTATTTCTGGCTCTGCACTCAGGAACCACTCATGGCAGTGCTCAGAGAATCATGGGGAATGTCAATGATCAAAACCAGGTCAGACACCTGCAATGGTAGGCCTACCTGTTGTACTATCACTCTGGCTCCAAAAAATCATAGATTAATTTTAAAAATTACTTTCATTGTTTATTGTTGAAGCTAACTCAGCTCTTTTCAAATAATTTTATATAATAGTAACTATAATTATGCTAGAAAAGAAAAATTTATACCTCTTTCACCATCTGGACCTGCACTTTTGTTTTTGAGTAGACTTTTGATTACCATTTAGCATTCTTGACATCTAGAAATATTTATTATTATTATTATTATTATTATTATTATTATTATTATTGGTTTTTGGCAACAGCCAGGTATGGCTCAAAGCCAAAAGAAAAATAATACCCTCCCCCAAATCATGAGACATTACCTAGATAGTTTGAATTTGAACTGAGTACCTTTATGAGTTACAGTAGGAATTCTTCCTACTGTTAATTAATGAATAATTATCATTATTGTTTAATAATGAATAATTATTCTTCTTCCTACTGTTAAATAATGAATAATTTTCAATTTAATGGTGTTTTGTTTATGTTAAAATGTTTTATACTTTTCAGTCTAGAAGTCTTTTACCTTTTTTTGTTAAATATAGCCATTATTTTGTTAGGCATATCCACTTTTTTTTATTTTTTGGTTTTGAAAGTACATTCATTATATATTACTGAAGGAAAATTTAATAGCTTGCTTAACCTCCCAGTTTATATGAAGTGATTAAAATAAGCATTACATTTAAGTAAAAATAACCCACTTCTTGTATTGTCAGGGAATCAAGTGTGAAACATTAAACCAAAATATATGTGGTAATACTCTGTTTGGTCATTGTTCTATCCAATGGATCTGTGGAATTTATTTCCATGTAAAAGTATAATATAGAAATTCCTGGAACAAAAAATGTTGCATGACTTAAAATTAAACAAACAAACAAAAAACCCAGAACTTTGAAATTTATAGTGAATTAATATTCTAAAAACAAATATGTTTAATTTTCAAAAGCTGAAATTCAGTGAGAAACCAGAAAAATAATTGACATTTCAATAAGTCAATTTAAAGGACTTACTACAGAGTAGATGACAAAGCAGTAAAAAATCTAATATATTATATAAATCCTTCCTGGGGCTAGAAAGCTGGAGGCTGAGAGACAGAAAGAGAAGACAAGGAGTTAAATGCAAATATTTTTGTTTTTCCCTTCAGGCTTCAAATTATTGAGAAGGGCTGTTTTGAAAGGAAAGCTCAAATCATGTGCTCTGTTTTCCATTTGCTATCCCTCAGGATACTTACAGCATTCCCTGCCAAAAGAAGATTAGAAAGGGCAATATGACTAGATTAAAACAGAGGGCTCTGGTCTTTATAGACTGAACATAGCTGCCAATGGACCAAATGTGACATAGGACCAGGAAAGAATTTTGGACATAACTAAGATATTAAAGTTGGATATCTTTCAAGAAGTCAAGGGAAGAGTCGAAAGGGATGCCTCAAGATGAATTTACAAGATGAGAAGCAGGGTTCTGAGAGTGGAAAGACAAACTCTTAAACCTATCACTATGAATGGCCTACATGAGAGAAGTGTATATCAGCCTCAGGTGAGTATGCACAACTACAGATTGGTGCTTGGAGACTAGTGGGATGATGCTCAACCCCCACAGAGCACTCTTTATATAAATCCAAGCTAACTAGAAATAATCCAGGAAAGCATCAAGGAAGCTAAAAAAACATCAACAACAACTACTTGAGGTAAACCCATAATATAATATGGTTACCGAAATTAGCCAGAGTATAGAGTCAGAATTCAGTTCTGACCATTGCCAGGTATGGCTCAAAGCCAAAAGAAAAATAACACCCTCCCCGCAAATCATGAGACATTATCTAGATAACTAGTTTGACTTTGAACTGAGTACCTTTATGAGTTACACTTTGACCACATTATTATTATTTTTAAAAGATAAATTTCAATTTTTCAGCCATCAAGTGGGAAGATCTTCATTGGCAAGACCATATCAATTTCCAGGCTGAGATACTATGCCAGGTATGGCCGTATTTGTGCTGACATCACCAGGACTTTTTTTAAGTAAGTGCAGCTAACCTCCATCTTTCTTCTCCATACTTCTGGAAGCTCTGGCATTTAAACTACACCCCACAAAACTACAATATCAGCTATAAAATTTGGAATTCCTGGACCATGTGGTCATATATGTGCCCATGTAACAACTACAATTTTTTATACTTTCATCTTGGTAGGAACACACCAATTTACATAGAAAATTAAGATTCAAAGTCACTTACTATTCAGAAACAAAACAAATAAAAAACCAACTAATAAAAATTTGCTTAGAACTTTCTGACAATGACTTAATGTCCTCATTGCAAGGTACATTGATTTTAATAAAATTTCTTATTGCTAAAATTCTTAGAAGTAATTTCATTGGTAATTTCCTGTAAATAAGCAGTATATGGTTTATTATTTTATGCTGACCAATGGGGTAGGATTGGGAATGGGTGGAAATTTAGGGACAGTGATGGAAGAAATTTTTTTATTGGTGATGCAATTAGACTTGGAACAAATGTATTACGAGCAACTATGTAATACATAGTCTTTAAATAAAATAATTAGATAAAATATTTTTAAAAAGAAGAAACATATAATGAGTAAAAAGGTAATAGAATTATATCATTTTTAGATTCTATGTTGTAGTAGCAATTTTCACCTGAAAATTTAAGTTATCTTGTTCTAAGATAAGAATATAGCAAATGTACAAAATGTACAAAATATGCTTTAAAATGGAACAATTTGGACTCATGTTAATAATTGTGTGTTGTATAATTTTGCAATTTACTGGGCACCATATATAATTGCACTATAAGGCACATAACTGCCCAAAGGTATATAGAGTCTGACATTCTCAAAGTACAGATAGAATGACAAATCCCACAGATAGAGATAGAATACTGAAAGCAGCAAGATCAAAAAGGGAAATTACATTCAAAGGAGCATCCTTAGGACTCACAGCAGATATATCACAAGAAACTCTCAAGGCCAGAAGACAGTGGTGGGATATTGTGACAAGACTGAATGAAATGAATGCCTCACTGAGAATACTGCACCCAGCCCGAATCACATTCAGGTTTGAATGAAGGATACATAGCTTCATGGATAAACAACAGCTCATAAACTTCACAGATGAAAAACCAACCTTAAAGGAAAAACTGAAAGGTCTACTTTAAGACAAGAGAGACCAACAAACACAGCAAACTTATCTATAAAAGTGTCATTAAATTCTATGACAGTCATCTCCCTCAATGCCAATGGACTAAATTCACCAATTAAAAGACACAGAGTGTCAAAATAGGTCAAAAAGATGAATCCAACCTTCTGCTACCTACAAGAAACACACCTGAATAGTCAGAACAAACATAGACTCAAAATCAAAGGCTGGAGGAAAATCATCCAATCAAACAACACCCTTAAAAGAGCTGGGGTGGCCATATTAATATCTGATGACACCAACTTTATACTCAGAAAAGTTGTAAGAGACAAAGATGGACACTTTATACTAATCAAGGGATATGTGCAACAGGAAGACATTATACTATTAAACATATATGTACCCAATGAGATACCAGCAAATTATCTCATAAAATTACTGACAAATCTGAAAGAAGAAATCAATAATAACACAATAATTGTGGGAGACCTCAACACGGCTATGACAACACTTGATAGATCAACCAGACTGAAACCCAACAAAAAACATACTAACCCTAAAAAGAGTAATGGAAGAAAGAGGACTAATATAATATAATATAATATAATATAATATAATATAATATAATATAATATAATATAATATATATTATATATATATATGAGAAACTCCATCCCAAAAAAACTGAATTCACATTCTTCTCCAATGTACATGGGTCATTCTCCAGGATAGACCACATGCTGAAACATAAAACATATCTTCATAGAATCAAGAGGATAGAAATCTTGCAGGCTACCTTTGCTGACCACAAGGCTCTGAAATTAGATGTGAATACAAAGCCACACAGAAGAAAAACTTTAACAATTGGAAATTAAACAGCCTGCTACTGAACAACCAGTGGGTCCGAGATGAAATCAAAGAGGAAATCAAAAATTTCCTGGAAACAAATTATAATGAAGACACAAACAGCCAGAATCTATGCAAATCACAGCAAAAGTGGTCCTGGGAGGAAAATTTATAGCTTTGCAATTACACATCAGGAAGGAAGAAGGGGAAAACCTGAATAACTTAATGACGCAGCTCATAAAATTAGAAAATGACCAACAATAGGAACCAAAAATAATGAGACAAAAGGAAATAACAAAACTGAAAGAAGAAATCAATGAAGTGGAAAAACAGAAAACAATTTGAAAGATCAACAAAAGCAGAAGTTGGTTCTTTGAAAAAATAAACAAGATTGATAGACCATTGGCAAAACTTACAAAGAGAGAGAAACCTGATAACCCATATTAGAAATGAGAAGGGGGAGATCACGACAGATACTGCAGAGATCCAAAGGGTAATCAGAGACTACTTTGAAAAACTTTATGCTACTAAACATGAGAACCTAGAAGAAATGGAAAAATTCTTGGACACTTATAACCTTTCACATTTAAGTAAGGAAGATATAGCATATCTAAACACCCCCATCACTACTGAGGAAATTGAAACTGTAGTCAAACATCTGCCTGAAAAGAAAAGCCCAGGCCCAGATGGATTTACTAATAAATTCTTTCAAACCTTTCAAGAGGAGCTACTACCAATCCTAGCCAGGCTCTTCCATGAAATTGTAAAAACTGGAACACTCCCAAACAGCTTTTATGAAGCCAACATCACCTTGATACCAAAACCAGACAGAGATGCTGTCAAAAAAGAAAATTACAGACCAATATCCCTGATGAATGCAGATGCAAAGATCTTCAACAAAATCCTGGCAAATAGGATCCGATGCATCATCAAGAAGATCATACACTACGACCAAGTAGGCTTCATCCCAGGAATGCAAGGATGATTTAACATCTGTAAATCTGTCAACATAATACACAACATCAACAACAAGAAAAAAAATCACATAATCATATCAATAGATGCAGAGAAAGCATTTGATAAGGTCCAACACCCATTCTTGATCAAAACTCTCAGCAAGATGGGAGTGGAAGGAACCTTTCTCAATCTAGTTGAAGCCATATACCACAAGGCAATGGCAAATATTATTCTCAATGGAGAAAAACTAAAAGCCTTTCCTCTAATTCTGGTACAAGACAAGGCTGTCCTCTCTCACCACTCCTCTTCAACATAGTACTGGAAGTGCTTGCTATAGCAATCAGGCAAGAAAAAGATATTAAGGGAATCCAGATAGGAAAGGAAAAAGTCAAGCTCTCACTGTTTGCAGATGACATGATACTCTACTTAGAAAACCCTAAAGACTCTACCAAATAGCTTCTAGAAACAATAAACTCATATAGCAAGGTGGCAGGCTACAAAATTAACACACAAAAATCAATGGCCTTTTTATACACCAATAATGATAGGGAAGAGATGGACATCAAGAAGGCAATCCCATTCACATTAGTGCCACACAAACTCAAATATCTTGGAGTCAACTTGACCAAAGACGTGAAGGACCTATACTAAGAAAACTATAAAGCCCTGCTCCAAGAAATAAGAGAGGACATGCGGAAATGGAAGCACATCCGTGCTCATGGATTAGCAAGATTAACATAATTAAAATGGCAATACTCCCCAAAGCATTGTACATATTTAATGCGATCCTTCTTAAGATACCCATGACATTCTTTAAAGAAGTGGATCAAACACTTATGAACTTCATCTGGAACAATAAACACCCTCAAACAGCTAAAGCACTCCTAGGGAAAAGGAGTATGGAGGCATTACTTTTCCCAAATTTAAACTGTACTACAAAGCAATAGTTATAAAAACAGCATGGTATTGGAATAAAGACAGGCCCTCAGATCAGTGGAATAGGCTTGAGTTCTCAGACAATGTTCCCCCAACATACAATCACCGAATTTTTGACAAGGGAGCAAGAAATCCTAAGTGGAGCAGGGAAAACCTCTTCAAAAAGTGTTGCTGGCAGAACTGGTTAGCCACTTGCAAAAAAGTGAACATAGACCCCCATGTTAGAAGGTAAAATTCAAACAGATTAAAGACCTTGACATCAGACCTGATACCATAAGGTATATAGAACAACATGTAGGTAAAACACTCCATGACATTGAGACTAATGGCATCTTCAATGAGGAAACTGCACTTTCCAAGCAAGTGGAAGCAGAGATCAACAGATGGGAACATATTAAGCTGGGAAGCTTTTGCACCTCAAAATAAATAGTGCCCAGGATACAAGAGCCACCCACCATGTGGGAGAACTCTTCACCCAATACCCATCAGATAAAGGGCTAATTTCCAAAATATACAGGGCACTGACAGAACTTTACAAGAAAAAAAAATCTAATCCCAACAAAAAATGGTGAGAAGAAATGAACAGACAATTTGATAAAAAAGAAATACAAATGGCCAAAAGACACATAAAAAATGCTCCTCTTCACTGATCATCAGGGAGATGCAAATCAAAACAAGGATAAGATACCATCTCACTCCACAGATTTTGCCACACATCACAAAGAATGAGAACAATCGGTGCTGGCAGGGATGTGGAGAGAAAGCAACTCTTATCCACTGCTGGTGGGAATGCTGTCTAGTCCAACCTCTATGGAAAGCGATATGGAGATTCCTCCAAAAACTAGAAATTGAGATCCCATATGACCCAGCTATATCACTCCTAGGAATATACCCTAGGAACACAAGAATACAATACAAAACCCCCATCCTCACACTGTGCTATGTTTATTGCAGCACTATTCACAATAGCCAGGCTCTGGAAACAACCAAGATGCCCTTCACCGGACGAATGGCTAAAGAAACTGTGGTACATATACACAATGGAATATTATGCAGCCATCAGGAGAGATGAAGTATTGAAATTTTCTTATACATGGATGTACATGAGTCTATTATGCTGAGTGAAATAAGTCAGAGGCAGAGAGAGATGCAGAATAGTCTCACTCATCTATGGCTTTTAAGAAAAATAAATGTCATCTTTGCAACAATACTCAGAGACAATGAGAGGAGGGCTGGAACTTCCAGCTCTCTTCATGAAGCTCACCACAAAGAGTGGTGAGTGCAGTTATAGAAATAACTACACTGAGAACTACCATAATCATGTGAATGAATGAGGGAACTAGAAAGCCTGTCTAGAGTACAGGTGGGGGTGGGATTGGATGGAGGGAGATTTGGGACATTGGTGGTAGGAATGTTGCACTGGTGAAGGGGCAGTGTTCTTTACATGACTGAAACCTAGTCACAATCATATTTGTAATCCGATGTTTAAATAAATGAAAAATACTAAAAAAAAGAGAAGAAACTTTTAAAAAATGTTATTACTTTATTTACGCACCATGTTCACAACATTTTGCATAATTGAGTTTCAGTCATACAATGTATACTACCCTTCATTAGTGCATGTTAAAGGAACAAACTTTAAATTTAAATTTTTTTTTAGCAATCAAACAAGCGAGAGAGACTAAAAATCCATTTCACTACCTTTGAGTTCAGTTTTCATGCAGTTTTCATGCTGCCTCATGCATGAAAGTTATTTTGAGGTCATTTTTTTAATAAATTAAATTCTGATACTGCACCAATGCTAATAAAACAAGAAAGTTTTATTAAAAAAAAAAGAAGGTGGGCTGTGAGTTTTCTGTTGGAGTTGTGGATTGTGCTGGTTTCTTTGCTTGGCAGACACTTGGGGGCCTCCCCAGGCATCCCCTGACGGCTTGCCTCGGCTGAGGCGTGTCTCGCTGGGGCTGTGAGTTTTCTGTTGGAGTTGTGGATTGTGCTGGTTTCTTTGCTTGGCAGACACTTGGGGGCCTCCCCAGGCATCCCCTGACGGCTTGCCTCGGCTGAGGCGTGTCTCGCTGGGGCTGTGAGTTTTCTGTTGGAGTTGTGGATTGTGCTGGTTTCTTTGCTTGGCAGACACTTGGGGGCCTCCCCAGGCATCCCCTGACGGCTTGCCTCGGCTGAGGTGAGTGTTTGGGGGCCGGAGTTGCAGATCAGGCTGACTGCTGGACCCCTAGGCCCGGCAGACATTTTGGGACCTCCCCCAGCCTGCATCAACCTGGGAACTTTGACCTGATTCAGCATTAATCTCTTCAAGGCGTGTCTCGCTGGGGCTGTGAGTTTTCTGTTGGAGTTGTGGATTGTGCTGGTTTCTTTGCTTGGCAGACACTTGGGGGCCTCCCCAGGCATCCCCTGACGGCTTGCCTCGGCTGAGGTGAGTGTTTGGGGGCCGGAGTTGCAGATCAGGCTGACTGCTGGACCCCTAGGCCCGGCAGACATTTTGGGACCTCCCCCAGCCTGCATCAACCTGGGAACTTTGACCTGATTCAGCATTAATCTCTTCAAGGCGTGTCTCGCTGGGGCTGTGAGTTTTCTGTTGGAGTTGTGGATTGTGCTGGTTTCTTTGCTTGGCAGACACTTGGGGGCCTCCCCAGGCATCCCCTGACGGCTTGCCTCGGCTGAGGTGAGTGTTTGGGGGCCGGAGTTGCAGATCAGGCTGACTGCTGGACCCCTAGGCCCGGCAGACATTTTGGGACCTCCCCCAGCCTGCATCAACCTGGGAACTTTGACCTGATTCAGCATTAATCTCTTCAAGGCGTGTCTCGCTGGGGCTGTGAGTTTTCTGTTGGAGTTGTGGATTGTGCTGGTTTCTTTGCTTGGCAGACACTTGGGGGCCTCCCCAGGCATCCCCTGACGGCTTGCCTCGGCTGAGGTGAGTGTTTGGGGGCCGGAGTTGCAGATCAGGCTGACTGCTGGACCCCTAGGCCCGGCAGACATTTTGGGACCTCCCCCAGCCTGCATCAACCTGGGAACTTTGACCTGATTCAGCATTAATCTCTTCAAGGCGTGTCTCGCTGGGGCTGTGAGTTTTCTGTTGGAGTTGTGGATTGTGCTGGTTTCTTTGCTTGGCAGACACTTGGGGGCCTCCCCAGGCATCCCCTGACGGCTTGCCTCGGCTGAGGTGAGTGTTTGGGGGCCGGAGTTGCAGATCAGGCTGACTGCTGGACCCCTAGGCCCGGCAGACATTTTGGGACCTCCCCCAGCCTGCATCAACCTGGGAACTTTGACCTGATTCAGCATTAATCTCTTCAAGGCGTGTCTCGCTGGGGCTGTGAGTTTTCTGTTGGAGTTGTGGATTGTGCTGGTTTCTTTGCTTGGCAGACACTTGGGGGCCTCCCCAGGCATCCCCTGACGGCTTGCCTCGGCTGAGGTGAGTGTTTGGGGGCCGGAGCGCGGCCGCTCCGCTGCGCTTCGCGGCCGCGCACTCCACCTCGCCAATGAGTACCACCACAACACGTAGAAAAACCCACAGCGTAAGCGAGACAATGGGGAGACTACGCAGACCAACTTCAACCATAGAGAATGAAGATGGAAACTCTGATGACCCAACAACGACCAACTACCTAAGCAGTCTTTCAGAAATGGAGTTTAGAGACGAAATATGGAGGTTGCTATCAGATATCAAAGAAAGTATAAATCAGAGCACTAATAAAAATCAAGAGAATATGAAGACAGAAATCAGAAAACTCCAAACTGAAATATCAGATCAGATAACAGGTCTGAAAAACTCAATAGACGAATTGAAGAACATAATGGATGAGTTTTCCAACAGGTTAACAGCAGCTGAGGATAGAATTAGTGCTTTAGAAGATGAGATGCATAACAACTTTACACAGCAGAAGAGATTAGAAAAAAACCTCAAATCAAATGATCAGACAATGGAAAATTTACTCAAAGAATATGAGAAGATGAAAATAGAAGTCTTTGATAAGCTCAACAGAAACAACTTCAGAATCATTGGAGTTCCAGAGACCCAAGAAGAAAATCTTCAGGAAGAATCAATGGTTAAGAACATCATCACAGAGAAACTACCAGAGCTAAAGAAAACATGTGACCAAATCCTGCATGCCCGAAGAGTACCAGCTAAAAAAGACCCCAGTAGAAACACCCCAAGACACATCCTAGTCACCATGATGAAACCCACCGATAGAGATAGAATACTGCAAGCAGCAAGATCGAAAAGGGAAATTACATTCCACGGAGCATCCTTGAAATTTACAGCAGACCTGTCACCAGAAACACTCAAGGCCAGAAGGCAGTGGTGGGACGTAGTGGCAAAACTCAATGAAATAAATGCTTCGCCAAGAATATTGCACCCAGCAAAACTAAGTTTCAGGTTTGACGGATGTATACACGGCTTCACAGATAAACAACAGCTCAAAATCTTTGCAGACTCAAAACCAGCCTTAAAAGAAAAACTGAAAGATCTACTCTAAAAACAAGACAGAACAAAAAACACACCAAACTTCTACACAAAGATGGCAATAAATCCCATGACAATTATTTCTCTCAATGTCAATGGACTAAATGCACCAGTTAAGAGGCACAGAGTGGCGAAATGGATCAAAAAACTGAAGCCAACCTTCTGCTGTCTACAAGAAACACACCTGAATAGTCAGAATAAACATAGACTCAAAATCAAAGGCTGGAGGAAAATCATTCAAGCAAACAACACCCTTAAAAAAGCGGGGGTGGCCATACTAATATCAGATGACACAAACTTTATACTCAGAAAAATTGTAAGGGACAAAGATGGATATTATGTACTAATCAAGGGATTTGTACAGCAAGAAGAAATCACTCTCCTAAACATATACGCACCGAATGAGGGTCCAGCAAAGTATTTAATACAATTGTTGACAAATCTGAAGAAGGATATCAATAATAACACAATAATTGTGGGAGACCTCAACACAGGCTTGTCAACACTTGATAGGTCAACCAAATGGAAACCCAACAAAAATATACTAGACCTGCAAAAAGAAATGGATGAAAGAGGCCTAGTAGATATATATAGGGCACTCTATCCTCAGAAACCTGGATACACATTCTTTTCCAATGTACATGGATCATTCTCCAGGATAGATCATGTGCTGGCACATAAAACATACCTCCATAAAATAAAAAAGATAGACATTTTGCAGGCTGCCTTTGCTGACCACAAGGCTCTGAAGTTAGATGTGAACTGCAAAGGGACACAGAAGAAAAAATTTAACACCTGGAAGTTAAACAGCCTCATACTCAATAACCAGTGGGTCCGAGATGAAATCAAGGAGGAAATCAAAAGGTTCCTGGAAACAAATGACAATAAAGACACAAACTATCAGAACTTATGGGACACAGCAAAAGCAGTACTGAGAGGAAAATTTATAGCTTTGCAAGCACACATCAGGAAGGAAGAAGGAGCTTACCTGAGTAGCTTAATGACACAGCTAATAGAACTAGAAAGTGCTCAACAAAAGGACCCAAAAATAGGGAGACAGAAGGAAATAACAAAGCTGAGAGCAGAAATCAACGAAGTGGAAACCCAAAAAACAATCCGAAAGATCAACGAAAGCAGAAGTTGGTTCTTTGAAAAAATAAACAAGATTGATAGACCATTGGCAAAACTCACAAAGCAAAAGAAAGAGAGAAACTTGATAACGCGTATTAGAAATGAGAAGGGGGAGATCACTACAGATACTGCAGAGATTCAAAGGGTATTCAGAGAATACTTTGAGAAACTCTATGCCACTAAATATGAGAACCTGGAAGAAATGGATAAATTTCTGAACTCATATAACCTTCCACGGTTGAATAAAGAAGAGGTAGCATATCTAAACACCCCCATCACTATTGAGGAAATTAAAACTGTAATCAAAAATTTACCCAAAAACAAAAGCCCAGGCCCTGATGGATTCACGAATGAATTCTTTCAAACCTTTCAAGAGGAACTACTACCAATTCTGGCCAGGCTCTTTTATGAAATCGAAAAAACAGGAATACTTCCAAATAGCTTTTATGAAGCCAACATCACCTTAATACCAAAACCTGATAGAGATGCTGCCAAAAAAGAAAATTACAGACCAATATCCCTGATGAACACAGATGCAAAGATCCTCAACAAAATCCTGGCGAACAGGATCCAGTGCCTCATCAAGAAGATCATTCACTTTGATCAAGTAGGTTTCATCCCAGGAATGCAAGGATGGTTTAACATCCGTAAATCTATTAATATAATACACAACATAAACAACAACAAAAATAAAAATCACATGGTCATATCAATAGATGCAGAAAAAGCATTTGATAAGGTTCAACACCCATTCTTGATTAAAACTCTCAGCAAGATAGGAATAAAAGGAACCTTTCTCAATATAGTCAAAGCCATCTACCAGAAGCCAGTGGCAAATATTATCCTCAATGGAGAAAAACTAAAATCCTTTCCTCTAAATTCTGGTACAAGACAAGGCTGTCCTCTCTCACCACTCCTATTCAACATAGCACTGGAAGTACTTGCTATAGCGATTAGGCAAGAAAAAGATATCAAGGGAATTCAGATAGGAAAGGAAGAAGTCAAGCTCTCACTGTTTGCAGATGACATGATACTCTACTTAGAAAACCCTAAAGACTCTACCAAAAAGCTTCTAGAAATAATAGATTTGTATAGCAAAGTGGCAGGATACAAAATTAACACACAAAAATCAATGGCCTTTTTATACACGAATAATGATAGGGAAGAAATGGACATTAAGAGAACAATCCCATTCACATTAGTTCCACACAAACTCAAATATCTTGGAGTCAACCTGACTAAAGATGTGAAGGATCTATACAAAGAAAACTACAAAACACTGCTCCAAGAAATAAGAGAGGACACGCGGAAATGGAAACACATACCATGCTCATGGATTGGCAGGATCAACATCATTAAAATGGCAATACTTCCAAAAGCATTGTACAGATTTAACGCGATTCCTCTAAAGATACCCATGACATTTTTCAAAGAAGTGGATCAAATACTTCTGAAATTCATCTGGAACAACAAACAACCTCGAATAGCTAAAGCACTCCTTGGGAAAAGGAATATGGGAGGCATTACTTTCCCCAATTTTAAGTTGTATTACAAAGCAACAGTTATAAAAACAGCATGGTATTGGAATAAAAACAGACCCTCAGATCAGTGGAATAGGCTTGAGTACTCAGAGAAGGTTCCTCAGACATATAACCACCTTGTTTTTGATAAAGGAGCAAAAAATCCTAAATGGAGCAGGGAAAGCCTATTCAACAAGTGGTGTTGGCACAACTGGTTAACCACTTGCAAAAAAGCGAACTCAGACCCCCAGCTAACACCATATACAAAGGTAAAATCCAAATGGATTAAAGACCTTGATATCAGAACTGAAACTATAAGGTATATAGAACAACATGTAGGTGAAACACTCCAGGACATTGAGACTAAAGGCATCTTTAAGGAGGAGACAGCACTTTCCAAGCAAGTGGAAGCAGAGATAAACAGATGGGACTATATTAAGCTGAAAAGCTTCTGCATCTCAAAGGAAATAGCGCCCAGAATACAAAGGCCACCCACTGAGTGGGAGAAATTATTCACCCAATACACATCAGATAAAGGGCTAATATCCAAAATTTACAAGGTACTGACAGAACTATACAAGAAAAAAACAACTAACCCCATCAAAAAATGGGGAGAAGAAATGAACAGACACTTTGAAAAAGAAGAAAGGCAAATGGCCAAAAGGCACATGAAAAGGTGTTCAACATCACTAATCGTCAGGGAGATGCAAATCAAAACTACTATGAGGTACCACCTCACGCCACTGAGATTGGCACACATCACAAGAAAGGAAAACAAGCAGTGCTGGCGGGGATGTGGAGAGAAAGGAACTCTTTTTCACTGCTGGTGGGAATGCCGTCTAGTACAACCTTTATGGAAAGCGATATGGAGATTCCTTCACAAACTGGAAATTGAGCTTCCATACGATCCAGCTATACCACTCCTAGGAATATACCCAAGAAACACAAAAATACAATACAAAAAACCCTTCCTTACTCCTATATTCATTGCAGCGCTATTTACAATAGCCAGACTCTGGAAACAACCAAGATGCCCTTCAACAGATGAGTGGCTGAAGAAACTGTGGTACATATACACAATGGAATACTATGCAGCCATCAGGAGAGATGAAGTCATGAAATTTTCCAATACATGGATGTACATGGAATCTATTATGCTGAGTGAAGTAAGTCAGAGGGAGAGAGAAAGACGCAGAATGGTTTCACTCATCTATGGGCTTTAAGAAAAATGAAGGACATTTTTAACAATATCTCAGAGACAAGAGAGATGAGGGCTGGTAGGTGCAGCTCAGGACATGCAGCTCATCACATAGAGTGATGAGTGCAGTTGCAGAGATGACTACACTGAAAACTATCATAAAATGTGAATGAATGAGGGAAGTAGAAAGCCTGTCTCGAGTACAGGTGTAGGGGGGTGGGGAGGAGGGAGATCTGGGAAATTGGTGGTGGGAATGTTACACCGGTGAAGGGGGGGTGCTCTTTACATGACTGTAATCATACAACTATAATCATGTTTGTAATCACGGTGTTTACATAAAGATAAAAAATAAAAAAAAATAAAAAAAAAAAAAAAAAAAAAAAAAAAAAAAAAAAAGAAGGAAAGAGAAAAATCAGAGATAGAATTCCTGCATCCTCAGACTTGCCATTAAATGGGCTTTGTTACTTGGGAAGAGCACATGGGTGCGCTGTGCCTCAGTTTCCCAAACAATAAAGTTGAATTTATAATACTTAAAAAGAAAAGAAAAAAAAGAAACATTTATGGACCAAACTGTGTTTTTTTTCCCCCATTTGTAAACATCACAAAAAAGAGGGCTGTTTCAGTAGTTGTCTGACGTGAAATTTTAAATTAAGCTCTCTGTTAGGAATCTTTTAGTTTTTCTTTGAATCTAAAATCACAGCAAAATCTGAGAAAAGTACTATAGTTTCTTTTTTTTTTTGGTTTTTGGGCCACACCCTGTGACGCTCAGGGGTTACTCCTGGCTATGCGCTCAGAAGTTGCTCCTGGCTTCTTGGGGGACCATATGGGACGCCGGGGGATCGAACCGCGGTCCGTCCTAGGCTAGCGCAGGCAAGGCAGGAACCTTACCTCCAGCGCCACCGCCCGGCCCCAAGTACTATAGTTTCAATGTAGGTCTACATTTAGGAATTACAATCTCTGTTCTGAATCTTACCCATAAATATTAGATGAGAAATGTAAATGTAATTAGTCAGTAAGTCACACTTGTATCAAAATTTAAATACCTTCCATTATGTACAGTTTTATTTAGAGGGACCATGCTTGTTGAGGGCCGTGCTCAGGGGTAACTCCTTGCTCTGCACTCAGGAATCACTCCTTGAACACTCAGGGAACCATATGAGATGCCAGTAATTAAACCAGGATTGTACTCATGTAAGGCAAGTACCCTAGCCACTGTACTATCACTCTGGTCCTATATGTACAGTCCTTATTGTAGCTCTTTTATTTTGAAATGCTTATTAACTATTTAAGGTCATTCAATTGTAAAATATGTTTGTTATGATGCTGAGTGACTGGACTCTGTTGCTTAGAGTTTTCTTCATACGTTAAAATAAATGTGTTCTTTTTTTAAAAAAATATCGTGGATTTTTTTTTTACTTCAAAGAAACAAAGCTTTAAATCTTACAGATATCTTGGACATCAAAAAAACTCAAATGAGTAGCTAAATGTCAGTTAATTAGGACATGTGGACAAATTTCTTCCCCTAAATACCTAATTGGTTTAACAATATAGGAAAAGTCTTAGGCTGCCTCATCATATCTGTTATTGTATACTGACATTTAAAATTGCAATGAAATCATGTAGAAAATACTAATTCAAAAAAAAATTTTTTTTTATTTTTGGGCCACACCCGGTGGTGCTGAGGGGTTACTCCTGGCTATCTGCTCAGAAATAGGTTCTGGCAGGCACGGGGGACCATATGGGACACCGGGATTCGAACCAACCACCTTAGGTCCTGGGTCGGATGCTTGCAAGGCAGACGCCCCTGTGCTATCTCTCCGGTCCTGGAAATACTAATTCAAAATTTAATTCTCTGTTCCCAATTATCTCAATCTTTTGGAAGAACAGTTTATACACATGCAAAAGAATCTGTTAAAGGGACAAAATTGGACTCATTATAGTCTTGTTTTAAATTGCCTTTCTTTTCAAGTCATGAAAATCATGATTGACTCAACTGAGGAAATATTGATTCCCTACTTTTTAGAGTACATCCTAGCATTACATATTGGCATGTTTTATTTAGTGATATGACCTATATTGCTTAAATAAACAGTCTCATTACATATGACATATTTGATAGGAATCACGCTTTAAAATGCATGTATCCTTGCTCCTTGAAAAACAAAGTCGTTAACTTTTTGCCCTGGCAGAGCATTGAGAAATGATATGATTTATGCCTGTTTATTTTCTTTTTTTCCCTACAGGAACATGTGCTGATTTGTGTCTATAACTAGATCTTTATATGATTTACATTTTATTTATTTATTTATTTATTTGGTTTTTCGGGCCACACCCATTTGATGCGCAGGAGTTACTCCTGGCTATGTGCTCTGAAATTGCCCCTGGCTTGGGGGGACCATATGGGACGCTGGGGGATCGAACCGCAGTCCTTCCTTGGCTAGCGCTTGCAAGGCAGACACCTTACCTCTAGCGCCACCTCACTGGCCCCTTTATATGATTTTTAAACATTGCTAATGTGTGGCCAGATAAAGGATAACACTAATTTAGGTATAGTATCAGGATATAGTGCCCCAAAGAATTTGATATAGAAACCTCTTAGTAAATTTCATTTTCAGATGGCTTGATGATACAAGTGAATGCATACATACAAGTGAATGTATTTTTCACAATAATCTAAAAGAATTACTAAAAGTAAAAGTTTAGGGGGCTGGAGAGATAGCATGGAGGTAAGATGTCTTGCATGCAGGACAGTGGTTCGAATCCCAGCATCCCATATGGTCCCCTGAGCCTGCCGGGGTCAATTTCTGAGCGTAGAGCCAGGACTAGCCCATGAGCGCTGCCAGGTGTGACCCAAAACAAACAAACAAACAAGCAAAAAGTAAAGTTTTTGCTCTACTTAGATTAAGGTCTGATATAAACCCACCATCTTGAACTAATTTTGCACCTTTCTACACATTACGCCATTCTCCAGCCAAGCAGTATACCCTCATCTGAAATATCAACAAGTTTGTTACTTTCTGACTTTCCCAGGCGACAGCATCATTGAAGCTCAGAGGACCTGTTTCTGCCATAAATTATTTTTTTACTTCTCCTTCTGCACTTAGATTTATTTCCTACATTGTACACACAGTACCGTTTAAATTAGTTAAACGTGTTTATTTGTTTCTTGCTTTA
The DNA here is from genome assembly GCF_024139225.1 of Suncus etruscus. Classification (NCBI taxonomy): domain Eukaryota; kingdom Metazoa; phylum Chordata; class Mammalia; order Eulipotyphla; family Soricidae; genus Suncus; species Suncus etruscus. Next base: position 69,918,453 of record NC_064851.1, on the reverse strand, counting down.
TTCTTTCAAAAATAATCTTCTTTTTCCCAAAAATAAGCTTTCAAGGAGAGGCCATGCTTGCCTTTTTCAGTGGCATAAACAGGGCCTTGGACCTTGTAATTTTTTGTATGCATTGCTAAATTAGTGAGGCAATGAGTTGAATATGAGCCATTTTATAACCCTTGTATAAAATTGTATATGTTTCAAAGAGAAATGATTTTCTACTATATGTGTAAAATAAGAAACAAATAAGAGGAATTTAATGGTATGACCTCTTCCAGAGGTTGAAAGTCCTGACTTCTTTACATTTTTTATTCCTCAGTGAAAAAAAAAACATTTTATATAGATTAAGGATATCCTCGATATCAGCCCCAAAACCATAAGATATATAGAACAGCACATAGGCAAAACGCTCCAGGACATTACAGGCATCTTCAAGGAGGAAACTGCACTCTCCAAGCAAGTGAAAGCAGAGATTAACAGATGGGAATATATTAAGCTGACAAGCTTCTGCACCTCAAAGGAAATAGTGCCCAGGATACAAGAGCCACCCACTGAGTGGGAGAAACTATTCACCCAATACCCATCAGATAAGGGGCTAATCTCCAAAATATACAAGGCACTGACAGAACTTTACAAGAAAAAAACATCTAACCCCATCAAAAAATGGGGAGAAGAAATGAACAGACACTTTGACAAAGAAGAAATACACATGGCCAAAAGACACATGAAAAAATGCTCCACATCACTAATCATCAGGGAGATGCAAATCAAAACAACGATGAGATACCACCTCACACCCCAGAGAATGGCACACATCACAAAGAATGAGAATAAACAGTGTTGGTGGGGATGTGGAGAGAAAGAAACTCTTATCCACTGCTGGTGGGAATGCCGTCTAGTTCAACCTTTATGGAAAGCGATATGGAGATTCCTCCAAAAACTGGAAATCGAGCTCCCATACGATCCAGCTATACCAGTCCTAGGAATATACCCTAGGAACACAAAAATACAATACAAAAACCCCTTCCTTACACCTATATTCATTGCAGCACTATTTACCATAGCAAGACTCTGGAAACAACCAAGATGCCCTTCAACAGACGAATGGCTAAAGAAACTGTGGGACATATACACAATGGAATATTATGCAGCTGTCAGGAGAGATGAAGTCATGAAATTTTCCTATACATGGATGTACACGGAATCTATTATGCTGAGTGAAATAAGTCAGAGAGAGAGAGAGAGAAAAACGCAGAATGGTCTCACTCATCTATGGGTTTTAAGAAAAATGAAAGACACCCTGGTAATAATAATTTTCAGACACAAAAGAGAAAAGAGCTGGAAGTTCCAGCTCACCTCAGGAAGCTCACCACAAAGAGTAATGAGTTTAGTTAGGGAAATAACTACATTTTGAACTGTCCTAATAACGAGAATGTATGAGGAAAATGGAGAGCCTGTCTAGAGTACAGGCGGGGGTCGGGTGGGGCGAAGGGAGACTTGGGACATTGGTGATGGGAATGTTGCACTGGTGATGGGTGGTGTTCTTTACATGACTGAAACCCAAACACAATCATGTATGTAATTAAGGTGTTTAAATAAATTAAAAAAAAGGATATACTAAACATTTTAAAATAGAGCTCCATGGAGCAGAAAGCCTTTGGACCATTTTGAAGAAATTACTAGGAGCTAAAAGATCATGTAAAGGATAAACAAAATGTTTGTGGCTTAAGAGATGACCTGACAGAGACACATTAGATTTTTTGCCACCACTGGGAGAGAGAAGTTAATGATTAATCTTTATTGTGGAATCCAGTCAAGAAATAAACTGGAGATCTTTGATTTAGTGATATTACTCATGAGATATGTGAGTATAAAGTTTCTACTTTAAAAATGTTATTGGAAGTAGAGAGGCATGGGGAATGAGGTGACATCACTGCTTTCCACTGCTTATACACCTAACTTCCAAAAATTTCAGGTATGTTAGTTCTGTGACTAACATCTCTGGAACTCTTCGGAGCCAGGGCAAGTCACCTCCCCTTTTGCCTTTGTACTTTCAGAAGTCTCTCTATTATGTCCACTACCCACTACTGTGTCCGTATGAATTCATCATCCCAACTGCACAGATTCTTAAAGTCTTGGGCCATCCGACACCTCTATAGTTTCAATACTAACAGCCCAATAGTAATGCAACAGATTATGTGCAATTATAGAAGCCACATAAGCCCAACAAACAAAACCAAGACCAGAATGCTCAACTAACAATAAACAACTTAGTAAACCTTCAGGCAATGACATAATAATAAGATGACAATTTTCTCAATCTTTTTTAAAATTTTCTCTATAATTCCATTACCATTTAGTTACACTATGCAATATTAAGTAAGTTATTTATACCTGACAATGGGCAAGTTTGGGAAATGTTGGGAAACTGGAGACAATGGTGGAAGGAATGTTATACTGATGGTGGGTTTGTTTTAGAACATTATTATGAGCAACATTGTAAATCACAGTGTCTAAAATAAATTATTTTAAAAAAATAAAATGCAAGTTAAAAAATCTCTACTGTCATGTTACTTCTTTTTTTTTTTTCAGTAAGGCAGAATTTGTTGTTTGAAAATAATATGGTTGGCTCTGCAGTCCAAAAGCTTAGCAATCAATGTCCAGTTACAAATCATAACTTGGAAGGTTACCATTAAACTCACATAGCAGAGATTGGAATTAAGAGCAGAATATAGGAGTGCAGAGACCTCATATTTTAGACCCTGTGTTTAAGGGAAACTAGGTTGCAACAATATTTTAAAGCAGGAGTTAAGAATGATGAATTGATACTGAGTTTTTAAGAACAGTGTTTCTTTTTTTTCTTTTTTTTTAATATAATTTTTATTTTGATCATAGTGGCTTACATATTGTTGACAATAACATTTTAGGTACATATTTACATAAAATTAGGGGGGATTCCCATCACCAGATTGTCCTCCCTACACCTCCGTATTTGTCCTACCTCCCATTTCCTCTTCCCTCACCCCCAGGGCGGCTAGAATATGTGATCCCCTCTGTATCCAACCCACTACTTAGTAGTCTTGCACCTGTTTGGTCTTGATGCCTCCCTTATCTCCCCCTCTAACTGTAGGCAGGACTAGCTAGTTCAAGTTGCGTGGTTTTGCCTGAAAAAGAGAAGATAAATAAACTGGGGTAAGAGTCTAATACCCCTTTTTTTATCCTGCCTAGTTTCAGATGCATGTAAATTCATTGTTTATTTTTTAAAAAACATCCCAACTGTTTAAAGCACAAATATTCTTTTAGTTACTATAGTTATGCTTCATTTTGTTTGAATTCAAACAAATTATATATTTAAAATTATATATTCTCTTCTCTTACATCATTTTATAAACATATCAAAAACAAATAGGCCACTTTTATGAATGTAGCTGCTGCTTTTCTATTGTCTTTATAAGAATTAAAACTGGGGGACAAAAATAACTTTATAAAATTATCCATCGATCTTAGATTCCCCAAACTGTCAAGTTTTAGAGTTTTTATTTGTTTCCTAATTTTGATTTGTGAAAATTTTACCTGTATGATATTATTTGAGCCTTTTTGTTTGGGAATAATGAAGTTAATAAAAAAAAAAAAAAAAAAAACAGTGAACTTCTTACTCCTCTTGTAATGGTCAGAGATTGGCTTTCTCTTTTCAATTTCTAATTATAGACCAAATAATTTAAATATACCAACAATAAGTAAGGAATCATTAGCATTTTCACAATCAAGACAATTTTATTAAAGAAATGCAATTTAGCCAGTTAATATTTAGACATTTGAGAACATGGCTGTGAAACTAAGTGTGCATATTTATATGATCATATAAACATATATTTATATGATCATATAAACAAGTTGGGGATTGCATCTGAATTTATTTGGAAAGGTGTTTTAATCTTACATAGGTTTCAGGAAGAATCCAAATTAAAGGCAAATTAAAAAAAGAGACACTATTTTGAATAATCTAAATTATCACTTCTCTTTGGTACTGCACGAAGTGCAATGTTTTGTTGAACTGGAAGGACTTGTTAAAGAGAGAGTGTCAATGTGGGCATATATATAATTCCATGAATTATTTCAAGAACTGGACTAAAGAAGATCTCAATTTGCATAAACTAAACTAAGGATGACTGTTATCTGAGCCAAGCCTACTTTACCTGCACTCCATTTCATTTTAATTTAAAATTTTTTTTTTCTGTGCGTGTGTTTTTTTAACCACACGCGGCGATGCTCAGGGGCTATTCCTAGCTTTGCTCAGGACGCCTTCCTGGCATGTTCGGGTGGCCATGTGGGTTGCCGGTGACCGAACTCAAGTCGAGCACGTGCAAGGCGAACGCCCTACCCGCTATTCTATCGCTCTGGCTCCTAATTTTAAAATTCTTAAGTGGCCCTGACTCACAATTTGAAGCTCACCACAAATAGTGTTGAATGCTATTAGGGAAATAACTACACTAACAACTAGTATGACAATGTTAAAGAATGAGAGAAGTAGAATGCCTGTCTAGAATACAGGCAGGGGAGGGGCATTGGTGGTGGAAATGTTGCACTGGTGAAGGGGGTATTCTGTTTATGACTAAAACCCAACTACAAACATGGTTGTAATTATGGTGCTTAAATAAAGATTTATTAAAAAACAAAAAGAAAAATTCTTAAGTGACAGCAGTTTCAATAGCAATGGTTCTGGTGTTGCCAACCCATAACAATATGCTATGAATTCTCCAAAAAAATCTGAATTAGAACTAATCAATATTACTTCCAAACTAAGGGCTCTCCTTTAGCCACATTTATAAATATAAAATTTTTTGAGGTATTTATTTTAACTAGATCATAATCATTGTTACCACATTAATTCTGGGATATATAATGTGTTAAGTGTATTTAAAAGTGACATTAAATCTTTTAGACTTCAAATTATGCACCGTCTGTCTTGAAATAGACATTTATTACTTCAAATAATGTCTTTTACTACATTTACAGAGAAAATTTTAAACAAAAAAAGTTTGTTGTAATGAGATGTGATTTACCCATAAAATTTCCTATGTAGTGATAGAAAAGAAACATTGTTATAGGTTGGTTAGCAAAAATAAAAAAAATTGTTGTTTGTACTCTGTTATATAAAAATAATTATTTGAACATATAAATAAAAGAAGGCTTAATAATCAGAGTAGTATAAAATATTATATGCAAGTCAACAAGGAAAGTCTAATTTTGATAAATACAAGCCTCAGTGTTATCTTTATTAATAAGTATATATGTTGGACATTAGGACTATTTCTCATACACTTAATTTTTGGCTTCATTAATTTCAACCACCTTTTTTATTTAAAAAGTAAAAGGAATATGAATTTATTAAAGCAAAAATGGAAGGGAAAGTATTTTTAATAGAATAAGAAAAGTAACTTTTAGATGACAATAGCAAACTGACTTTCAAAAATATTTTTTGTAGTTTTTTTGTGAGGCAACACTGGGTGATGCTCAGGAGTTACTCCTAGTTCTACACTCAGAAATTACTTTTGGTGGACCATGATGAATGAGATAGGATGCCAGAGATAGAATTCGGGTCTGCAGCATGCAAGTAGGGACCTACCCACTGTACTATTTTTTGACCCCTAAAATAGATGTGCATGTTTTATTTGTCTGGAAAAGATTCAGAGAAAAGATTCAGAGTAACTTAATCTCACTTAATGTCACAACTCCCTATCAAGATTAGTATTATAGGAGGTTTTTTTTATTAATAACTTTATTTAAACACCTTGATTGCAAATATGATTGTAGTCGGGTTTCAGACTTGTAAAGAACAATTCCCTTCACCAGGCAACATTCCCATCACCAATGTCCCCAATCTCTCTCCTCCCCACTCCACCACTGCCTGTACTCTAGACAGGCTTTCTACTTCCCTCATTCATTCACATTGTTATAATAGTAGTCAGTGTAGCTATTTCTCTAACTGCACTCACCACTCTTTGTGGTGAGCTTCATGTCGTAAACTGGACCTTCCAGTCCCCATCTCTTTTGTCTCTGAGAGTTATTGCAAAAATGTCTTTTATATTTCTTAAAACCCATAGATGAGGGAGACTATTCTGTGTCTATCTCTCTCCCTCTCCCTCTGACTTATTTTACTCAACATAATAGATTCCATGTACATCCATGTATAGGAAAATATCATGACTTCATCTCTTCTGATGGCTGCATAATATTTCATTGTGTATATGTACCACAGTTTCTTTAGCCATTCATCTGTTGAAGGGAATCTTGGTTGTTTCAGAGTCTGGCTATTGCAAATAGAACTGCAATGAATATAGGTGTGAGGAAGGGGATTTTGTATTGTATTTTTGTGTATATACCTTGGAGTCATATAGCTGGATCATAGGGGAGCTCAATTTCCAGTTTTTAGAGGACTCCCCATATCGCTTTCCATAAAGGTTGGAATAGACAGCATTCCCACCAGCAGTGAATAAGAGTTCCTTTCTTTCCACACCCTGACCTGCATTGCTTGCTGTCATTCTTTGTCATGTGTGCCAATCTTTTTTTTTTTTTTTTTTTTTTTTTTTTTTTTTTTTTTTGGTTTTTTTTGGGCCACACCCGTTTGACGCTCAGGGGTTACTCCTGGCTATGTGCTCAGAAATCGCCCCTGGCTTGGGGGAACCATATGGGACGCCGGGGGATCGAACCGCTGTCCGTTCCTTGGCTAGCGCTTGTAAGGCAGGCACCTTACCTCCAGCGCCACCGCCCGGCCCCGTGTGCCAATCTTTGTAACATGAGATGATAACTCATAATTGTTTTGATTTGAATTTCCCTGATGATAAGTGATGTGGAACATTTTTTCATGTGCCTTTTGGCTATTTGTATTTCTTCTTGGACACAGTGTCCATTTCTTCTCTCCATTTTTTGATGGGATTAGATTACTTTTTTGGTAAAGTTCCATCAGTGTCTTGTATATTTTGAATATTAGCCCCTTATCTGATGGGTAATAGTGAATAGTTTCTCTCACTCAGTGGGTGGCTCTTGTATCTTGGTACTATTTCCTTTGAGGTGCAGAAACTTCTCAGCTTAATATATTCCCATCTGTTTATCTCTGTTTCCACTTGTTTGTAGAGGGCTGTTTCTTCCTTAAAGATGCCTTTAGTCTCAATGTCATGGATTGTTTTTACCTACATGCTGTTCTATATACCTTATAGTATCAGGTCTGATATCAAGGTCTTTAATCCATTTGGATTTTACCTTCGTACATGCTGTTAGCTGGGGGTCTACGTTCACTTTTTTGAAAGTGGATAACCAGTTGTGCCAACACTACATGTTGAAGAGGCTTTCCTTGCTCATTTAGGATTTCTTGCTTCTTTGTCAAAAATTAGATGACTGTATGTCTGGGGAACATTCTCTGAGTACTCTAGCCTATTCCACTGATCTGAGGGTCTCTCTTTATTCCAATACCATGTTGTTTTGATAAATATTGCTTTGTAATACACTTTAAAGTTGGGGAAAGTAATGCCTCCCATATTCCTTTTCCCAATGATTGCTTTGGCCACTCTCATCAGATGGCTTATATAGCCCTTCAGCCCAGCAGACAACAAGTGGTCGTTCTCCTCCCAGGCCATCAGGATGCTCCATCAAGCAACACTGTTGTAGCAGGTGCTTGACGGTGGGGTTTAGGGCAGGAGTCTGGGGGATGGGGTTGGAAATAATTTCAAAAACTGGCATGATGCCCAGCATGGCACTCACACACATCTCCACTTGGGCATGCAGGAAGTTGTTGAACATGTACTGAAAAAAGAGGTCCAGCATGGTCTTCGGCACGTCCAGCGCCAGGTGCTCCTGAGTAAAGGCCTTGTCGTTAGCACTCAGGGTGCAGGCCAGCAGCTTTACCACATGCAGCCAGGTGTTGCCCCAGCCCAAATGCACAGTAGTTTAATCTTGTTTATTATATGCCAACTGTTAATGCCATGTTTATACTTATCAATTCAGTCTTCTCAATCAATTTTCTTCTTTCAAGGGAATTCCAGTATCAATTAGCTCAAGGTCTTTTTCTCTCACTCTGCTAGAGTTAGAAATAAGAGGAATATATTTATATATCAGAATGTTAAAATGCAAGATTTCCTGTTAAATAAGACAGTGTATAAAAACGAAAATATAATTACTAATTGAGTCATTCATGAAGAGTTGTGGGTCAGAGTGTTCTAATAACTAAAGATACAACAGTGGGAAGAGGGAGGCAAAGAAGTTATTTGCTCTTTTAAATTTACATTCTAATGGGAAAAAGATAACTAAAATGATGTAAATAATTATATAAAATATGTCAATTGGATTGATAATCTGATTTGAGGAATATTTTATATTGGTAGTATGTGATAAAAATGTAATATTTTACATAGGATTCAATAATGCCCTAAGAATATAAAGATATAAATCAAAACAGTGTCTGGGGGAATGTTTAAATAGTAAAAGCAAATACTTTGCTTAACTTCAGTAGGACACTCTGGAGCTATATTATAGGAGATAGGACAATTGCCTTGTATTGCACTACTGCTAGGAATCATTCCTTAGTGAAGAACCAGGAATAACACTGGCATCATTAGGTATGGCCCCAAAAGAAAAAAGAAAATAACGAAGTGAAAACTCTAAACCACAAAACCTTAAAGTAGAAACAAAATGAACCAGGAATAACACTGGCATCATTAGGTATGGCCCCAAAACAAAAAAGAAAATAATGAAGTGAAAACTCCAAACCACAAAACTTTAAAGTAGGAACAAAATGATATGTTATTTGCAAAGAAAAGATAAACATTACTAATGCCCAGTGAGTGAGAGATAAAATCAGAATGCCCAACATTTATGTCTTGTAGGATCTTGAAAGAATTTTAGATTTTCTTCAAGTATAATAAGAAGCCACTTTGATTAGAGGAATATTGTAATATAAATTATGCCTTTATATATAAATGTTTCATGAACTAGAATTAAAGAAGGTAGAGGTGAAATAGAAATAGATTACCAGTTTAAAAATCACCTCAACAGAATCTTTATTTTATCTTAATTAAATTTTTAAAATTTTTATTGAAATCAGTATGAATCACAAAGTTCTTCATAGTTGTATGTCAGGCATATAATGACAGTCAATTAGGGCCATTCCCACCATAAACAGAAATTGAGGAACTGGAGTTACAGTACAGCCAGTAGGCATTTCCTGAGCACATGGCTGACCTTGATTCAATCCCCAGAACTCATATAAACTTCTGGGTGTAACAGGAGTGATCTCTGCATGCAATGGCAGGAATTACCCCTGAACTCAGCTAAATATACCCCCCTAAAAAACAAACAAACATATGTTGAGTTTTTAGACCCAGCTGGCTTCCATTTCAAAATTGCTGGCCAGTATGAATAGAGACAGAAAAACAAATATGAAGGTGGTATAACTTTGGTAAGGTCTAAGATAAGATAAGATAAGGCAATGTTCTGTGTAAAAGGCTTATTTTTTAGCATGATAATACTTGAAATATTAAGGAAACTTAATTGTGTTTAAAGAAACAAAACTAAGGAAAGTTTCCAATGAGAGGAAGTGGCTGAATGTATGACATACTAAAATTGATGACATAAAGTTCTGAGGGATTAGAGAAGATCATATCCAAATACCAACTGAGGGGTTAATTTTAGGAAATAGAACAGCTTCTCTGATTTATATTAAAGGCTAATATTTCTTTCAACATTTTCACTATTATTTTGTTCTTTAATATTGAACTTTCCCTCTTTCCTCTATTTATTTCACTATTATAATACTACTATAAATACCTCAGTTTATGAGTAGAATCATACATTTAATCCTACCTAGACAATGGCATTTAGATTTATAAGAATATCCTTGCTATTTAATAATTATATTCATATCAATGCTGTTGAATATGCTGTGATTTTGTCCTTTGTTATAGTACTATCCTAATATACAACTTTTTTCTAATCTAGTATTTATCAGGCATATTTATTTATATAATAAACTAACTGTCTCTCTCCTCCATTAAAAACTGAATTTCTACCTCTCTTCTAGAAATATTATACTTTTTTTTTTGCTTTTGGGGTCACATTTGGCAGTGGTCAGGGGCTATTCCTGGCTCTATGCTCAGAAATCGCTCCCGTCAGGCTCGGGGGACCAAATGGGATGCCCTGATTCACATCACCATCCTTCTGCATGCAAGGCAAATACCTTACCTCTGTGCTATCTCTCTAGCCCCTAGAAATATTATTCTTTTAAAAATATTTTAATTTCTATGTTATTTACTGTGGTTAGGAGGCCACAAGAGCTATTTTCTCATGAGCTATTTCTTGCTCTCTGTTCATAGATAATTATGGCTGATGTTTGGTAGACCCTATATGCTGCCAGGGATTGCATTGAGGTCAATCATATGCAAGGGAAGCACCTTCCTTGTCCTATCTTTCTGGCCCTTCGAAACAATTTAAAGAATATTGGTATCTACTAAATTTTATAAGAAATTGGGAATAGGTAAAAAAACAATGCATGCAAAAACATGAGTTGGATTCCTGATATCCACATGGATCCATATGATCTCTCTCATGTAGGATACAAAGAAACATAGCAGGAGAATAAGAAATGCCCAAACAACGTAACCTGAAAACTAGACTTTGGTAGCAAATTTACCACCGAAGTCTACATAGGGAAAATAGAACAGGGCTGGAAGTGATAGAATGGATGGAAGGAATACATTTTTTATTTTATTTTATTTTATTTTTTATTACTAATATAAGTTTTATTTTGATCATAGTGGCTTACATATTGTTGACAATAATATTTTAGGTACATGTTAACTTAATATCAGGGAGATTCCCATCACCGAATTGTTCTCCCTACACCTCCGTCCCATCTTACCTCCCATATCTTCCTCCCTCACCCCAGGGGGGGGGGGCTGCAAGAATATGTGGTCTCCTCTGTGCCTAACTTGCTACTTAGTGGTCTTACACCTGTTTGGTCTTGGTAGCTCCCTTATTTCCTCCTGTAACTGGGAGGCGGGATTAGATAGATCAAGTTATATGGTTTTGTTTGAAGAAGAGAAAAGTAATAATAAACTGGGGTAAAAATCAAATATGCTGAAAATGGGTGGAGTCCTTCTAGAGGCTCTCATCATGGGTTTGAGAGATGAAGGGGAAAAAGGTGAATCACCCCAACAGTACAAAAAAAAAGTGTCAAATAAAATATCCAATGAGCACTCCAACAATAAAGGTAAGCACTACATAAAAGCCAAGATCTTGAAATAAAAACATGGCAGAGCAAAGAAAGAAAGAAAGAAAGAAAGAAAGGAAGGAAGGAAGGAAGGAAGGAAGGAAGGAAGGAAGGAAGGAAGGAAGGAAGGAAGGAAGGAAGGAAAGAAAGAAAGAAAGAAAGAAAGAAAGAAAGAAAGAAAGAAAGAAAGAAAGAAAGAAAGAAAGAAAGAAGAAAGAAAGAAAGAAAGAAAGAAAGAAAGAAAGAAAGAAAGAAAGAAAGAAAGAAAGAAAGAAAGAAAGAAAGAAAGAAAGAAAGGAAAGAAGGAAGGAAGGAAGGAAGGAAGGAAGAAAGGAAGGAAGGAAGGAAGGAAGGAAGGAAGAAAATAAATATATAAATATAAATGGAGACAACAACTTCAATAATCACATCAAAACAATGAAATCGACAAAAACTAGATAGATAAATAAAAAAAAGTTGAAAATTGATTTGTGCTTTTTTATCCCTCCTGCACAGGCACAGTAAATATTGGGGTCATTCGAAAAGAAATTACCTTGGCCTAAAAGCTACAGGGTTTCTCCACCCTTGGAGTATATTGTCATGGGATTAACGGAATACATTTTTTAGTAATAATTTTTATTTTGACCAAAGAGGATTACAAATCATTCACAGTAGTATTTTAGGTACATAGTGCCATAGAATCAGGCATATTCCCACCACCAATGTTGTCCTCCCTCCACCCCTGTTCCCAGCATACATTCCATATGGCCCCTCCTTTGCCCTCCCCCCCACCCCCACCGGCTGCTAGTATAAGTGGTCCTTTCTGTGTCTAGCTTGTTGTAGATTGGGTATCGATTTTGTTGTAGTTGGCTTTGGATTTTGTGTTTAAGTCTGATTATTTTTTTATTTTTACTCAATGTCCATACGACTGTTTGGTGTCCTCCATTATTTGCCCCTCAATTTGTGAGGCAAAACAAGATGGTTCAAGTTATGTGGTTTTGTTAAAGAATTGGACTCTCATGAACAGTGTTATGTTAGATTGTCTTATACATAAAACCTTACCTTTAATACTATTGTAAATAACCATGCCCCCAAAATTTTAAAAATAAAATCTTGGATTTAAAATTTTTTATTAACAAGTTTTTTTCCAACTTTTTAGATGGTACCTACAACAGTTTTCAGGATAAATATAGTTATTTCTATATAGAAATGAAGATGCATAGTCTTGACTTAAATGACTTTACCAAGGCCAAATATAAAATATATAACTATAAAATAAAGCATATAAAATAAGTGATGGGGAAATAAAAATTAAAGATATGGGTATAAGCATTAAAAAAAGCCAAAGCATGTTTTTTTCATATCTTTCTTCATGTTTCAGAGAGCATGCATTCTGAGACCACATTTTCTTTTACTGAAAATCATTTTTGCTTTATGGTCATAATTTAAGCCTAATATTTCCCTTGCTTTTATTTACATATGAGAGGAATAGGGTAGAAGGAAAATATTCTAATGTATTAGCTACTCAACCCTAATATGAAGAACTGGAAATAATATACAATGGATATCCCAAAACTTTGTTCCTCTCAAGGGATGTGATGGAAAATGGGCCAATTCTAACCAATGAGAAGTGATGCTGAAAAAACTTGAAATCAAATAGTAAAAGTTCTGAAATTAAATGCAAGCCTTCTATCTGCTGCAAAGTGCTCCTCATTTCCGCATGGCTATTTTCCTCCCGTTTACTTTAGGATCACACTCTTGGGACTGCTGTGGTCATTATCACCACCATCATCATTGCTGGACATGCAAGACTTCACAGATCCCTTGATCTTTATACCTTGTCCCCAGGGGAGGATATGGTTTTCCTCCATTCCCATCATTGGCCAGCTTTCCTCCCCATGTAATAAATAAGGTCATGAGGCTGGTCAGCAGCTGCTCTCCTCTATTTGTCACAAGTAGTTGGGCTCTTTCTTCTGCCTCATTTGACTTAAGACCTTCTCACCCCTGACTTCCTTTCTTATCCAGTTCATTACTTCAAAATTTTCTTGGCCAATCTTTGAAACTATACCAAATTCAATATGAAGGGATTCATTTTCTGTAACTCAAAGCCAAGAGAAAAAGAAGTGATTTTTTTTAAAAGCCAACTTTGTTTGATATAACAGTAAAATTATTTTCAGAAAAAACATTAACTTCATTACTTTTTTATCATGACTTCCTAATGACTATAAAATATCACAGAAAACCAATAATCCATACAGTACTAATTAATTGTATTTTATATCTATAAATAAGATGCTTAGACTGATTATCAGATCTTGCAGCTCAATTGAGTTGACATTTAAAGTCAAAAAATTTAAAATGTGTAATTCACTGTGTAATTCTGAAGAGTTATCTTTAATTAACAAAGTAGGTGAGCTGCATTCAAAATAAGTGTCCTACTTCTAATCTTCAGTTACATATATGAACTATATATGTATCTAATAATTATAAATAAAAATTCCTCTTTATTTAATCTAGAAACATCATTTATCAAAATTATTTAAGCCTTGTTACAGTATCATATCATATTTATCTCAATTTTTTTCTTACATTTAGATTGCAATCTAACATGTTGGCTGTATGAATTACTTTTTCACTCATGTAAAGATATCTGTCATTGAGTCACATCTAGATAACTATGGATATAGTTATAAAATTACAAAATGATCTGCTTGTGGAAGAGTCCACAAGGTCATAAACTGAAGCATCTTTATTTAGGAAATGACTGGCTTTAAGGAGGTAGGAACTGTATTCTTTGCCGCTCTTTCATTTCCTTTCCCTATATTATCTCAAATATTCTTACTCATGTCACCAAGAACTCAGCTCGACATTATATGCTTAGAAGTCCTTTCTTCTCTGTTTATCTAAGGAGCCACTGGCCCATTTATCCATACACTTATACATATCATCTGATTCACATAATGCATAATCAAAATTTATTTGTGTATTATTTATTCATTTTTGATAATTTATGTTTACACTACACTGTAAACTTTGTAGAAATATGTTTGTCACCTATTCGTGAGTCTGTTCCTGCAAGTAATGTGTACCAAAAAAGTCCTCCATCAAGATGTAATGAATAAGAGTTCTACGTTGCTCTCAAGGTCTCAGAGAAAAGACTGAGTTCAAAACTGGAACTGATTCAAATAGGACCTGGTTCAAAATCGAGAAGGCATGGAGTTTTATGGGGAAAGCCACTGGAAATCTTTATAGACTACATTATTTTGTATTACAAGAGCAAAAGAACATCATTTTTTCCTATCTGCTTTTAAAGGAAAATGGGAAATCTTTTATAAATGTTAAGCCTAAAAAAAGAAGAAAAATAATTGGAAAAATTTATAAGAAAGATGGTACTCTTCAACTACAACCTATGAATAGATCTCTGTTTATCTATCAGTGGGTGTGATTGTGTATGCAGTAGACTCCTGTATGCTTGACTAATCTATACTGTAAAGAAGCCATACTTATATTCTATATAGCCCCTCTTATATATTGTCCCACCACCCCTCCTCCCTCAGAACTTCTATCCTCTCATGCCCTCAATTCTGATTCGTTCTCTCTCTATTTAACCCTCTTTGAGTTTTTAACTTCGTTTTAGGAACTGAGACTGTCCACCTGCCACCAGTAAACTGCCACCCAACTCCCAAAGTGAAAGGGCAACCTCTCAGCCCCTCATCTCTCACCCCTGCAAGATGCTGCAACCACCACTCCCTGCTGACTCATTCTATGCACCGTTTTTTGCTCTCTCTCTCACACACACACCCCAACACGGACTGGAGCACTCTACTGGATTTAGCCCCAGAAAGAACCCGTAGCTCAAAGACACTACCCAATACCTTAGTGCTGCAAACCATTTCTTAGACTCAATAAGACCACAGTGTGGGATGAAAATGTGCCCTGGATCTCATCCCTCCCCCAGACTATCTAAAAAAATTTTATGGAGATATCTATATTTTCTTTGTATGTTTAATTCCTTAATAGTTATATCTTTTCATATGTCTATTTCTAAAGGTAAAGGCAGCCTACTCCATCCTTTTTTTTCTCTCTTTTAAAATTTTTATTCATTTATAAACTTATTTATTTTCCTTTGCTTTTACTGGTTCTGATGAGTATGAATTCCTCAAGAAAAGTCTTGCTTAAGATAAAAGCTCAGATCAAAACCAGGACACAGAAACTGTATGAGCTGACATTTTAACCTAATTCACCAATAAGCCATTGTACCTTTTTATGTAGGCACCCTAAAATGAGGAAGTTGTATGTATACTATAGAAAAATGCTCTTATCTACTAGAGAATAAGAACCCATAAAGCTTATAGTACAGGGGCACCTCCCACCCTGAACATTTGTCATGGAAACTTAACTTAGACCTCATGTGATTGGACATTGACCATCCAACCCCGAACCCTGGATCCCAACTTTAAGCTGACACAGTTCCTCACAAAGCACCAGGAATCAAACTCCCCCAGGGGAGTCTCTAATACAGCTCTGGTACCAATTTACACCAGTGTATGTACATGCAATATCTGACTAGGAGGAAACAGCAATGACTTGACTTAAAGGCAGGTTGCCCCACTTTATCACCTAACGGTGAGATGAAATCAGAAGACACTTCATCATTTGATCTGTACAAAAACCAAAATCACTAAATTCAGAGGACTGACTGCAACAACTGTGACTGGGCAGAACTTCTGGATCCATAAGGAGAGACTATCCTAGACCTCATCCTAGGACCTGTGCAAAAAGCTACATCTCTAATTACAGACGACTGACTTTGACAACAACTGAGCAGAATATTTTTGGACAATATAAATAGACCACGGGGGTTTACAAAGAACAGAAATGGAGCCTGTACTCAATCTCATGACAGTATGCTTTAAGGGTGGAAAAGCCCTGTACATTTTTTTTTTTTTTGGTCACACCCGGCAGCTCTCAGGGGTTACTCCTGGCTCTATGTTCAGAAATCGATCTTGGCAGGCTCGGGGAACCATATGGGGTGCCGGATTCGAACCACTGTCCTTCTGCATGCAAAGCAAATGCTTTACCTCCATGCTATCTCTCCAGCCCCTGTATTTCTTATTTGAAAGGAATTTCCTTTCTAATTTTTCCAATACTTGTACCTATGCAAAAAGAAAAAAAATAGCTTGCTACACCAGTTTCCCCTTCTTTCTTTTTTTTTTTGCCATTTCTTTTTTCTATCTATTAAATTTATATACATGGCCTTTTGACAGGGGCTCCTCCCCACTTTTTTTCCTTCAACAGAACCATAGAACACGAATCACCTTGTTTTGCCTTGTAAATTAAGAAAAAAGGGAAGTGGTATGGTAGGTACCAGGGGCAAACAGCCCCACAAACATTGAGTTGAAATAAAAAATGATCAGACCTAAATTCCCACGCAAAGTCAATGACAATAGAATCAAGAGACCCAAACTACAAGCTTTACACAAAGGGACCTGTTATGCTGGTAGTCCAGAAGGGACTAAAGGAGGAGGTAAGGGAAGCATGCTAGGAACAGGGGTGGAGGGAGGGTCACACTGGTGGTAGAAATTTTCCCTAATTCATTGTCCACTACATACCATTAAATATAACTGTGATAAACTTGTAATTCACATAGATCTCAATAATATATATATATATATATATATATATATCAATATAAAAGAAAAGATTGGTACTCGCTGACATACACAGTTAAAAGATGTTCTTTAAAGAACACTTAAATGATTTTTTTTAGTAAATAATATTTTATACTATAAACCGGGATAAATGATCACTAGGAAAAATTGTGATTTAAAGCAGAGCCACAAATCATGTTTTAAATTCTCCATGTGGAAGGAACTTTCTCCTTTTATTGTCATGTCTTCATAGCCCTTGGGTGAGAAGACCTTCATACCTTTGCAGGGAAGCCACTGTTATCTGTTGTTCTCACAGTTTCCAAGTGATCCTGTCCTCTCTTTTTGGGAAAATGATGGCCCCTGTGATCAGGGAAATAGTAAGAAGAACAAGAGAACAGGTATGTAACTGCACAGAGGAAGTTGTCAATGAATGGGATCAATTTAGAAAGAGGGGAGGCCAGAAATGAAAGACAGTAGGCAAGAGACTATTGCTTTTTATTCTTAAACATGTCTTTAAATGAAGTTACTTTAGGTAACTTTAAGTTACTCAGTGAAAATACCTAAACATTAACACATAACAAGATTAATTTTTGCAATCTGAGCCCTTTTGTAATTGGAACCCAGATTAGGAATCATCATGTAACCTGTACTCTCAAATCTCTCCTGATCCTTTCCAGTCATTATCTCACTTCACAAAGAGCACACTCTTATTTTTTCTTCCTTACTTATATAAATTAAATAATATATACATTATTTTGTGCTTGCCCTTTTTTATTCTCCATCGTGTTTATAAGATTCTAGTCTATAGTTTCTCATCTACTATGTCATTCACTTACTTTGCTCTGCAGTTTTCCATTAATGGGTACATTATGTCTTTCCTCTGTTGACAGGCAAATCCAGAAGTTTCATTTGCATGCAGAAAGAGAATATTCTGTATATTAGTTATGAGACATTACAGTATGTGTCTTTTGGTAAAAGTATATGCGCAGCTATATTCTAATGGAAACAGAATGAGAATTAGAATTCTGTGTATGGTTCAGATTTTGTAGAGAAGTCCATTTTTAGACTGTTTTCTTATATCCACTAGCTATCTAATAATGAGTTCTAGTTCTCTACATCTTTGTGACATTTTCTATCTTTTTAAATTGCTATATGAATATATAAGTTTGAGTAACTAAAGTATCTTATGTTTTACTCATAAACCATATCTTAATTGTTTCAGTCTCAGTATTTTGGTACCATGTCCAATACTGAAACTAGTAGTGAGCTAGTCATTGTCTTAGGTTAATCTTACATGAGTAAGTTTCTTTTTTATATAGATAAGATATGTGAGATCAATTCATGCTAACAGAAAAGAAATGTAAAATGTTCATTGAGAGTCAGAGGCCAGAAATAAAATAAATAAAAATCACAAGGTTACTTTAAAAAAATTTTAATAGTTTCTCCCAGTATTTTACCAGACAATGAAGAATTTCATACTCTTTGTAGAGTATAACTATATTCTTTCAAGAAAAATGCAGAAAACTTTAGAAAAAAAAAACTTGTAACTTTTTATTTAGAATGATTAAATACTTGACAATTAAATTTAAAAGGTTTAGAGAATAGGCAGAATTTAGCACTGGTATTTTTTCTCATGCTTATAAGTTTCTAAATACTACTTCATTATTAATAGTGTGTGGGAATCATAAACAACAATCCTCTAAGCTTGTTGTTCCAAGAATCAAAATCAAGACTTCACATATATGAAGCATATGCTCTACAACTTTAAGTCACATCTTCGGCCCAGTGGAGATGTGAAGATGTGAATATTCCTGTCCTAAAAACAGTCAGAATAACTCAAAAACCGATAAATTCATCTTGCTAAGCCTCAGAAATGACAATGGCTAAGAAGCATTTCTCTGGAATACTGTTTGCTAAAAAGAACAGATTTGGGGAATGAGGAAGAGAAAAAAACAACTCTTTAGTTCCTTTCTGCTTTCTTAGTTTGCTAACATGTTAAATGATAGAGTTGACTCTCAAGGAAAACTAGATGAAATCTTAATGCTTCTAAAATAATCGTGACACTTGGTTTCACTTTTGTAGCTTATACTGTCCTGCCTCAGATTATAGGCATGATTACAGGCATGATAGACATTATAGTCATAATGTCTATGATTAAAGGTGCAACAAAATCTTAGCACTTTAAAACTATGTCAATGTACTATAATCATATCAGATTATCTATTGAAATAAGTTAAATAAAAGACACATGGGATATTAATGCAATGGCTATTTCTTGAGATGTATCAATATTTCAAAATAAAATTCAAAAATTCTAATGCCTATTTTCTATGAAAGAAAATCTACAAAGATTTACTTGAATTTCAAACATATAAAAATTTTCTGTAATCTTATCAGTAGTTACACATATTGTTTCAAGCCAGATATCATAGAGAATCTCTATCAGAAGTGTCTATTTAAAGACTTTTACATTGATTGAAGCATTGGCATACTGAGTTGTGGCATTACTGGAGAGAGGAATCCCAAGTACTTGTTTAGGTGGTGAATATAGGATAGGGATTTTCATTTCTTTATTTTTCCAACATTAAATTGCCACTTAGCCTTCATAAAGATTTTAATGAAAAAAATTAAGAGCATAATCAAATAGTCTGTAAACAAACCAGCAAAATAGTTGACTATAATGGCCTGTGGTAGGTCAACTATGTTAGCTTCACCTACGAAATACACATAAATAGAATTATTACTTAGCTCCCATGAGATTTTGATTGAACAGGAAAATGTAACTAAATTATTTATTCACCCCTCTTAGCTTCTAACTCATTACCAATTTTAGCTCTTAAAACTTGCTTTATAAAAAAATAATGACCAGATCGTCAAAATGAAAAAATGGAAAACAATTAAACCTTTATTTGATTTTAATTGTTTTAATAAAGTTGAAAACAAAAGCATAAAGATTGTGAAATTAATTTTCACAGTCATATCATTAGAGAAATTTATTTTTATAAGCTGCGGAAGAAAATAGAAAACTTTCAAAAATTAGTTATGCTTAATCTATTTCCACTTACTGTTTTTTCTTCAGAAAAGTCTTCTGTAAACTACATTGTTGAATTTTTTTTTGAGTAGTCACACATCATTTTTCCACAGATATTTGTCTTTTGTGAAGAAAGACAAAAAGCAAACAAACAGAAATGAATGATTAAGTAAATGCCTAACTGCAGTTAAACAACTCATAAAAAATGATAAATATACCAGACATCAGAATGATTTAGTGGGAATGTTATGCATGTTGTAAAACATATGTGAATTTATCCATAGGATAAAATAGACTAGGAGAAAGCTAAATATTCCCACCAGGTAAATAATACTTGTGAATTGAATAATGCAAACCAATTCTAAATATGCATAAAACATAACCAACTAAACACATATTTACTTAAGAGGGCTCATAGAAATTTATACTAGGTTATTCCCTAATATTCATATAATATTAGTATGGAACATATTAAAGGGCATTGGTCACACATACCAAACATGCGAAGACTGTGAATGAGTGTTATATATCAGCTAATGTTATCTTTTCACAAAGGAATGTGAGACCCCAAGAGAGATGATTAGAATTCAGGGTAAAAAGAGAGATTAGCAAATTATCTTACCAAGGAACTGTTATTTATGGAAATAAATAAAGTTATGGACATACTTGCTCTTAAAATCAAATAGAGATTTAATCAACATAGTAATTTCAAAGCTACTGATTGAAAGAAATTAATTTTAGATAAAGCTAAAGAAGCACAGTGCAAACAGAATGTCACTTTCACTAAAAGAATTTTACTTGGTTTTCTTTTGAATCATGGATATATAATTAAATATAAAATTCGGTTCACTCCCTTTTTATTTACTCCTTCATTCATTCAGCAGCAGTGAACAAAATGATGGAAATCTCTGCACATAATGAAGACAATAAACAAAGAGCAAGATAGATACTGGAATGTGTCATATGGGGAAAAGGAAAAGAGGATGAACTGCAATGGAAATAAGGGGTTCAAGGAAAATGAATATTTGTGTGACAGTTTAAAAAGCAAATAAATTGTGAGGGTAACTAGGAATTAATGAGATGAGCAGAAGCAGTAGTGAGTGCAAAAACTAGAGATAGAGGAAGAACAGCTTATTTGAGGAATGGTCTGAATAGAGAAGTGGAAAACGTAGAATAGAAAAGGGCAGGTGAGAAGTGATGGGTAGGCTCCATATTATAAAATATATGAAAGTTTTTTTATTTTATGAGAGGGACAACAGAGTTCTTTTTATGGAGTTTTGAACAATAAAGCATGAGGTGATTCAAGGGCAATAAAAACTACTGGTTAATCTCATTTACTTTGGTTTAAAATCAAATAGATTATCTTTAAACCTGCTTCCATTTGAGTGAGTGCATAAACTAGGATCAGTCAGGACCTGAGATCTATTTTCTGCAAACTTTTTTTTTTTTTTTTTTTTGGTTTTTGGTTCACACCCGGCAGTATTCAGGGGTTATTCCTGGCTCCAGGCTCAGAAATTGCTCCTGGCAGGCATGGGGGACCATATGGGATTCGAACCAATGACCTCCTGCATGAAAAGCAAACGCCTTACCTCCATGCTATCTCTCCGGCCCCTATTTTCTGCAAACTTAAATGCTCTTTTCATCCTTTACTTCCTTGCTACCACAGAATTGGGCAGTTCTTCCATTCTCTTTTTCCAATAGAACATTGTGATCAGTAGACCATTATTTTTCCTTTTCTGCTTTTTATTTTTCACCTTCTCACTACAAACACTAAGAGGGCAGGCAAATATATAGCTGTAGTTCATTATTCATCCAGATGTACACGCAGATTTAATTTTGATGAAAGAGAAATTAAAAGCTATTTTATATGCTGTTAAAGTTGATTTGCTGTGCAGTCTCACTCCCTCTGCTGGTTGTAAAAATGTGAGGAGAAAAAATGCCTGCAGAAGACCAGAAAAGCCTGAGAGTAGTGGTTTTTAGGAAGGTTTAAACCAGAGGAAAGGAAAGTAAGTAATGGACACTAAGCAGATATAAGTGATGGGAGTGTATGTGTGGAATTTTGTTCCTGACTTGCCAGAAAGGATCAAAGAAATCATGTGTGCCAGCCCTCAGGATACTGATGAGGAGAGTGCATTGCAAAGTAGGCCCATGCTGAGTTCCAAGGGGAAACAAAGTTGGAGAAATGCCCTTACTACTTATTATCCATCCAAGAGCAAATCCAAAAGAAAAAGGTTGAGAACCGCTACGATAATTTTCTCAGGAATGAGGACCTTTGAACAGAAAGTGTGGGGTCAAGGGTAGGCAGAGTCCACTGACAGAGGGTCAGCATAGGGAAGAATCAGCACCTATTTATAGAAAACGAGTTGTAATTAGACAAACTTCTTGATTGATATTGGAAAAGCTTAGTGGAAGTCAGTAGTTGATCAGACTACATGACCCCACCCCTCCCAATACTAGTGACAATATAGGAAAAGCAATTACACAAAATTTCCTTAAATCTGAATGGCAATTTGGGGAAAAGAGGAAATGTAGAAAAGTGGTATCCAAACCAGGTTTCCTATATGCAAGGTAGATAAGTACTTTACTACAGAGTCACATTCCCTGCCCCAGAGTGAAACTTGTTTTGGTTTGGTTTTGAGATTGCACAAGATTTTCAGGGCTTGCTTGTGGCTCTGTGTTCTGGGATCTGGCCTCAAATACTAAGGGACCAGATATGGGGATCAACTCATGTCAGTATCAGGTCAGACACATGCAAGAGAAGTACTTTAACAATCTCTACTATCTGTCCCTAAATGGTACATTTTTAACATTTATATTTATTATTTGTGTGAAGCAATAAATGAAACTGAGAAGTTAGACACAAAAATTACTAAAGCCTCTTGGTTATTTTGAGAATATTTTCTGCCTAAAAAACTGGGTTAAACCTTCAGAATTAGTAGAGCAGAAAGTTTTTAAATTAGTTTTTAAAGGTAACTTGCTAATGATATTCATGCTTTTGTCATATTTAATGAGAATTATATTTAGCACTCTTAAGTACTTAAATTTTATGCTACCAACTATCATATGTAATTACATATATGTATATTTCCATGTATATATGAATAGGCACATGTATACCCTTTGGAAAATGTATGAAGTTTCTTCAAAAGGCCTGTGAAAGCTGACTGCTAAAATAGTTTTTGGTATTTTTGAATTTTATTATTAAATAGGTAAAAATTTAGCAATCTTTAATAGTAAAGAAATTTGCTAAAACAGTAAAAGTTAAATTGTCTAGAGATTCTTAGCACAAGTTTAATTGCCTAAACATCAATATTATTTTAATCTATTTCTTTTCATATGAGGCACAAACATAATGTTAAATATAATGTATATGTAACTTGTTATAGTTGCTATTTGAAGTAATTTCCACAAACCAAATCTTAATTTAGCCTGTACTACAGGAATATATATCTATTTTACAGCATTTGCATAAACAACAGACACTTATTAAAACCTTAATGGCAGGCATCTAGCCAACACTATTCTAACTTAAAATAATACTTATTCTTCATAGTGTTTACTCTTTTATGAATGACTAAACTTTTATACATGACTAAAATGATTATAAGTGAGATCAAAACTGTGTCCCAAAACATACTTAAAAAAACTTATTCTCTAAAAGACTCTAACCATATCTGATTTGCTATGCCATCATTATTAAGAAAGACTACTTGCACATTGAAAACTATAAATAAATATTATGTGGATGATAGGCTTTGGAATTTTTAATAATGATGGAATCTAATTCTCCTTTATAATTCCAGTTGGAAAGAATGTTTCCATTCATAAAAGGGCAAAACATTTTCATAGGTTCTCTAGCAAGTCAAAGGGCTTGTCCATTTTCTTGACATTGTATTTACCTAAAAGAGTTTACTTAAAGGGAAAGAGAAGGTTGCAGGCAGTTTAGAACAATGTTGTAATTGTCACTATTTAAGTGTCCCCACCTGTGTCTATACTGTGCTTTTGTTTACTTGTCTTATGCACACTCACCTGTGGGTAGCCAAACTAAAAATTCCTCCCCTTACTATACCTATCTTGCTGTTTTTTTTTTATCAGTGAAGTGAAATATTGACTAGTATGTCACATTTTAATTTTCACACTTAGTTGTGTGAGTAAACTGATGATGAAACTGTACTCTTGTATTTTTTATTTTCTATATAAAACTATCTCAGAATGGGAGGATATTGGTAGTTGCTAGTGACCCTGACTGGCATTGATTCTAAGAAACATTTGTTTGGACTGATTGTTTGGAGAAATGTTTTACTGATCCTAATTCAATAACGTTTTTCTAAACACGCAAATTATTCTCTCAAAGTTCAGTCAGCAGCCAAACAGCAACAAAGTTTATTACTGAGATCTAGTTAGCATCATACTTGAACCACCATAGCGTTCATTCAACTCTTAAGGCATATGAGAATTTTTTTTTCTACATTGAGTACATTCTTAAGCTTTCTTTGCCTTAGATTGTAAAATGATGCTGAGCAAAATTAGACTAGTGTTCTCCAACTAGAATATGCACATGATCTTCTGGGATCATATTTAATTTAGATTTTACTTCAGTAGACCTACAACTGAGATGAAGAGCTTATACTGATTCCAAGTATTGATTCAAGATTGCACAGTGAATGTCAAGGCCAACTGATTGTCACTATGAACATTGTCACTCCTGACATTATTTAGTAATGCCTTGTTCATGAAAAACAAATTATCCTAGATCAGTGTTTCCTAGAGAGTGATCTACACCTTCTGACTCTAGAATAATTGAAGAAAATTTCAAGATGACTGCAATAGTATTTAGTGCAATTGAGAGGGACTTTTTCTGTTTGTTCCATAACAGAAGGCAGATTTTTCAGGAGTGCATTGATTTATTTTTTCTCTGAAGGAGGGACATATTCCAAATAGCTTTGGGAACCTCTGTTTTAGGTTATGTGATAATTCACAGTTCACTGATTTCTTTTTCTTTCTTTCTTTCTTTCTTTCTTTCTTTCTTTCTTTCTTTCTTTCTTTCTTTCTTTCTTTCTTTCTTTCTTTCTTTCTTTCTTTCTTTCTTTCTTTCTTTCTTTCTTTCTTTCTTTCTTTCTTTCTTTCTTTCTTTCTTTCTTTCTTTCTTTCTCTTCTCTCTCTCTCTTTTCTTTCTTTCTTTCTTTCTTTCTTTCTTCTTTCTTTCTTTCTTTCTTTCTTTCTTTCTTTCTTTCTTTTTCTTCCTTCCTTCCTTCCTTCCTTCCTTCCTTCCTTCCTTCCTTCCTTCCTTCCTTCCTTCCTTCCTTCCCTCCTTCCTTCCCTCCTTCCTTCCCTCCTTCCTTCCTTTCTTTCTTTCTTTTTTTTTTTTTTGGTTTTTTTGGACCACACCTGTTTGATGCTCAGGGGTTACTCCTGGCTAGGTGCTCAGAAATTGCCCCTGGCTTGGGGGGACTATATGGGACGCCGGAGGATAGAACCACGGTTCTTCCTTGGCTAGTGCTTGCAAGGCAGACACCTTACCTCTAGCACCACCTCACCGGCCCCACAGTTCACTGATTTCATTTTAAGTATATGAAAAAAAAATAATGAAGTATGAATTCAACCCTTGGACTACTTTCTAGTTTTTCAACTCATTACTGAACAATAATAATAACTGTTGAAATTAATTTCTAAGACTATGTTCCAGGATAAATACCAAATTGAAAAAATAGAGCATTTTCATTATCAATATCACAGCTGAACTTTATAAAGTTCATGGTGTGGAAAAAGGGGTCTGAAATGGGGTCACTCAAGTTTAAATGTAGTGTTCAGGTTTAGTATGCATAAAATTCTAGCAAAATAGTATTATAAATCATAATACTTGAAAAATTTTTAAGCTGCATTGGGTATATAACATTAGTTATTTTCGTTTTTAATTGTAAAATGTTATTGTAAAATAGACTTTATTTTGATGCACTGGATTTTTTCCCCAAGATATCCCAGACTTTTGGAGATTTACATTTTCTTCTACTTTTGTCACTGTTCACATTTCTCCTAAATGTCACAGCATCACCTTACTCATATACCTAAGGAACAAATTAAGTAGAATATTTCTGTAGAGAACTCTTCTTCAGGAGTCTATTTAATTCAGTTGAACACATAGTTTTCTAATAATAGCAGAAATACAGTCACAAAAGTTAAAAGCCTCTATTATATCTTTATTTTTAGGATGTTATATTTCATCTGTATTCAATTTCAAAATCAGCTTGACAATTTCATACTCTTATGGTTTGATAAATCTTGAACACAATATGTCTTAGCCTCTTGGTTTTTACACCGAATGCTAAGTAATTATATAGAAGATTTTAAATAATATGTTCATTTTATTTTTTTCGTTTTGAAATTAAATGCAGCTGGCTCAAATAAAAAGTTGATTGTTTCAAATGTTTAAATATTCAAAGTGTAATGTTCAACGAATAAGGGCTTTGTAATTAATGCATTCATGATTGATCTATTTTATATTAAATATGCTCATAAGATCTAAATTAACTTAAACTTTTAAAATTCATAAATGAATTAAAAATGTAAATCTGCTCAGGATAAAAGCTATTTATCTCATCCGTTTGTCTAGTAATTGATGGTTCATAATGAAATAATATGATGCACAGAGTTCAGCTAAATTAGCCTGCCTGTAATAGTCTATCTTGAAGTGACTTCACATTCTCATTAAAGCCTTTCTGATTTCTAAAACAAAATTAATGCAATTAGTGATCAAATCAATACATATTGATCATGAGTTTTTTTTTTAGTGTGGCATGAAAATATCAGGTCAAAAAGAAAGACCTTTTAAAAATTATAGCATTAATGTAAGACATTTATGTTGAGTGGGGAAATATCCCAACTGTGCTATTTTACATAGTAGCTATTTAGGAAGAGTGACAATATTTTACTATTGTTAGGATAAAATTCAATATAATGTACTATATTCTCATCATTTGCCCCAATGCATTAATACTGTATTTATTGTCCATATAGATTTTTCACCCCTTAACTATCCAAAAGCAAATTTTTCTTCATGGTACAGAATTTCAGATAACTAATTACTCAAAAGCAGTTTTTTCTTTTCACATGCAAATGTAAGCAAGACTCCAGTGAAAAGTACAGCTCTCCCACCCCAACCTCTCAGTCCAATAATTGTACCCCTGGTGGAGTGGGCTGCCGTTAAATGTATGCAGGGAGGAACTTGAAGCCTGGAATAAAAAATCAAAACACATTTGTGGAAATCAAGGGACAGTTGCTTTTCTACATACTAATAAGCTTATTTCACTGTGAAATAAAATGATACTTCCTAGAGGAAATAAAGATCATATCAGGTATTCCTCCCACCTTTACTCAAATAGATTCTAAGATGTTGTTCAACTATTGTCTACTTCTGAGGGGTGTGATGAAAACAGTGTTAAACTATAGAATCATTCAAAATTTTAGAAGTCATCAAATTATATAGATTCTGGGAGGAATTTGGAAGTAAATTCAGAAAAAAACGTCATGTTATTTGATAAATTTATCTCCAAAGTCTGAGCTGAAGACAACACATGGTCCAAAGACTTAGTGCAGATAATTTGCTCCTACATTATAAGGACATATTGGGTATGGTATCCTTTTCCCAAGTGCTACTTTATTTAGATGTTTTATGGTGTATGAGTAAAATTCCTGTTTATGAGGGACAAAAATAAACAAACAAACCCTGCATTTTTAAAAATTCGTAAATTTGGGGCAAAGAAATAGATTCATATCTGTCAATTACTTTTAATTCTTTTTAGGAGCATAGTGCAGTATTTAAAGATATTTTTAGAATACAATTTTAGAACAATATTTTCCTGAGTATATTCTTTTTTTTTATAATTTTTTTTATTTAAACACCTTGATTACATACATGATTGTGTTTGGGTTTCAGTCATAAAAGGAACACCACCCATCACCAGTGCAACATTCCCATCACCCAAGTCCCAAATCTCCCTCCTCCCCACCCAACCCCCGCCTGTACCCTAAACAGGCTCTACATATCCCTCATACATTCTCAATATTAGGACAGTTCAAAATGTAGTTATTTCTCTAACTAAACTCATCACTCTTTGTGGTGAGCTTCCTGAGGTGAGCTGGAACTTCCAGCTCTTTTCTCTTTTGTGTCTGAAAATTATTATTACCAGGGTGTCTTTCATTTTTCTTAAAACCCATAGATGAGTGAGACCATTCTGCGTTTTTCTCTCTCTCTCTGACTTATTTCACTCAGCATAATAGATTCCATGTACATCCATGTATAGGAAAATTTCATGACTTCATCTCTCCTGACAGCTGCATAATATTCCATTGTGTATATGTACCACAGTTTCTTTAGCCATTCGTCTGTTGAAGGGCATCTTGGTTGTTTCCAGAGTCTTGCTATGGTAAATAGAGCTGCAATGAATATAGGTGTAAGGAAGGGGTTTTTGTATTGTATTTTTGTGTTCCTAGGGTATATTCCTAGGAGTGGTATAGCTGGATCGTATGGGAGCTCGATTTCCAGTTTTTGGAGGAATCTCCATATCGCTTTCCATAAAGGTTGAACTAGACAGCATTCCCACCAGCAGTGGATAAGAGTTCCTTTCTCTCCACATCCCCGCCAACACTGATTATTCTCATTCTTTGTGATGTGTGCCATTCTCTGGGGTGTCCTGAGTATATTCTTTTGGTCTTTGGTCATATGTGGTGCTATGGTCAACAAAATAGCTTGTGGCTAAATGTGACATTTTGAATAAAGGCCCTAAGATGTTCTAAGGTTCAAAAAATGTTTATTTACTAATTTTAGTTATTATCTCCCAAATAATTTATTTATCCATTTTTAATGGATTTAGGAAGAAAGGAAAGTTATAAAATCGAGGGTTACAGGGGCCAAAGCGGTGACTCAAGCTGTAAGGCATTCTCTTTGTACGTGGCTAACTTAGGATGGACCATGATTTGATTCCCCAGCATCCTGTATGGTCCCCCAAACCAGGAGCAATTTCTGAGTGCATAGCCAGGAGAAACTCCTGAGTGTCACTGAATGTTGCCAAAACAACAACAAAAACCCAACAAATCAACAAATCTAGGGATACTATGACAATAACCCTCTCACATTTAATTTTGGCCATTAAAAAAGTGTTGGACAATCGATTCATAAGAATTGTCATAAAACAATTTTGATATGAGTGTAGTTTTTTTATATTACTAAATATTCCAATCACTGTCAAAGCTACTAGACCAATGCGGACTTTTAGCAGCACTATCTATATCATTATCTTCCACGACAAGAAAGTATATAACATCTCCTTAAAAGTTAAACTAAATAAGAAATAATACTTTTATAGAAATTCTGAGAAACACAGAAAGAAAATTTTACCTAAATGCTTTGATTGTAAATAACCTGATGCATTTTTCTCCTGTCTTTATCATAAGAATTTAACTATTTATGAAATTGAATTGGCTACACAGTACTTCATAACCTATGATCTCTTTACACAGTGAGATATTGGTTTCCATGATATTCATCCACAACATCATTGTTTTTCATTGTATGAATGTGCCAGACTTTCTAAAGGATAAAAGCAGTGTAGTTAGTAAGAGCCGATACAGGAATATAATCGTATAGAACATCCTTCTAGGTGTCTTGCAAAGTGAGTT
Source organism: Suncus etruscus (assembly GCF_024139225.1). Lineage (NCBI taxonomy): Eukaryota > Metazoa > Chordata > Mammalia > Eulipotyphla > Soricidae > Suncus > Suncus etruscus. The sequence continues at coordinate 69,888,875 of NC_064851.1, read as the reverse complement.
CTATCTCCAATGCATTGTAGGTGTTGCAGAATCAGGGAAAATATACTTCCTAGAGGCAAATTACTTCCTGCAGAGAGAAATCAAGGATCAAGCAAAAGTTTCAGGTTGTAGCTAATGCTTGGATTTGCCAACATTTCTTTCTCTTATCCCAACTCCTATTCTCCAAACACCTCTTCAAGAGCCACTCATCTTTGTTACAGGCTGGAGGTAATGTTTGCCCTAGAGATGGTCACTGTAGGATTCAGCAAGCCCTGGACACCAAGAGAGGATAGTCAGTGCCTCGGCCTTGAGCTCTTGAGAGTGACCAATGATTGAAGCGCAACAGTACTCATCAGTCAGTAGATTGTATTAGAGATGCCTAATGGTTAAAAGGCCATTTCAAAGGAGGACCTGAATTCCTTAGTTTTTCCTCCTGTTTTCACCATTCTGGATCCAGATATTATACTAATTGTAATAAGTATTAAGTGGTATTGTTGTAACTGGCATTGTTGATTTTGTGATATATTTGAAATTACATTTGTAGATAGATATGCCAGACACAATTATTCTAAAAGATCTAAGAATATATACAATGAAACAGAAATTCATGTTAGTTTTTAAAAATTAATGGAAACAAATGCCCTTTAAAAAAAGTCTTTTAAAAACCCCCATATGAATGAAATACTACCTTATTTACATTTCCCAACTACTTTGTACATTCTTACTATTGTTATCTCTGGTATCACCTCCAGTGTTTACTTGTATGTCATTGTGCAGACATTTGAACACCTGAAGGATAAGCCCTGACATCTTATCGTAATTGTTAATTTTTGTAATCAAGTAGACACTTAGATGCCAATGTGGAACAGGAAGGTTAGATTTTTGTTCCAACTTTATTAGGTTTAAAAGCTACTAAGGTTGGAATCTCTGTCCTGTGATCTTGAGGATGTTATTCAACTTCTCTTGGGTTTTCTACCCTAAAAGTGTAAAAGATCATGGTGCCTGATTCACTTCGCTAGCTTGAGTAACAATTTTATATAGCATTAAGCATAATGCTTGGTATAGAGTAATATTATGTGTCTAATTAATTCAGTCTGGTTTTGTTATATCAAACAGACACTTAATAACCCTAGTCTAGTTCTTCATAGATACAAATGAGATATTGGGAGGTCCTCAGTCTCTGAGTTCCTGGGCCACATTAATAATATTCTATTACTAAAATAAAAATCTTATATCAATCCATGATGATCTCATAAAAGTTCTTAGCAGAGCAAACATGAAAGTATATGGCATACCTGTAGTACAACTTGGGTCTTTGTTCTGAGCACTCTTTATTAAACATCTGTGACTGTTAAGCAGTTAATTGATTTTCATTAATTATAGCACTCTGGACAGTGGTATTAGTTTCTCAAGAAGAGAAGTTAAATTATTATACATGCCTATGAGTACTCATATTCAGTCAGAGAGACAATGGTCAATCTTGTGTTTCCTGAATCTTTCTCTGATAAACCAAAAAATGTCATAATGTAGAGAAACAAAGAAATCACAGCTGTGTTTTCAGATTGGAGATGGAAGGAGACATTTATTTGTTTGGTTTGTTTTGGGATTACAACCAATGACGCTCAGGTCTTTACTCTAGGCAGGCTTTGGGATCCTACCCAAGTAGGTTAGATGCAAGGTAAACCCCTTCCCTCTGTACTATTGCTCTAGCATCAAGATCTATTTTTAATGGTTTTAAAATAGGTGAACCTAAACTTACCATTGCTTATTTATGGCTGTAGTTATTTCTCTCTGATACTTCCCAGAGGGTTACTTTCTGTGGTTAATTGGAACTTCTAAGCCATTTTTATTTATAAAGTGCTTTACAGTCATTGGTATTGATGACTTATAATTCCCCCATGACTTAGGTGTCAGGATGAAACATTGACACAGGCTCCACTCTTAGAAAGCTGAGACATGAGGCTGGATAAATCTGACTGCCCCCTCCCATCCAGCAGCCATGGGGCCCTACTTTGCTTTGTTTTTGCTTGTCAAGCACATATTACTTTCTCCATGTGCTCTGACAGCAGTTATGATTGGATTCTTGGATAAAGGAATCTTTTGAGGGGGAACTGAGAGAGTGACACAGAATCCACTTAGCAATTCTTTTCTTCTGTCTGCTCCCCATTAAAAGGGATTGTTCTGGCAACTGTATGTCTTTCAGCACATTTTTTTTTAAAGAAGTAAGAAAAATAAACGCCCTGTTTATTGTTAAATTTGTAGTGCCAGTCATGACAAGCATAAGGATAGTAACACTTTTGCCAGCAGGGTGCTTATCTGTTTTACTAGTTCAGAAGGACTTGATTGATGTGAAAGACCAAGGTCTCAGTAAAGATAATTTAGCCATTTCCATACAGTTTATGCTTGTGTTAGTAGTATCCTGCAGGGGAGTCCCCGGGGGCGGCTTCCTTGACCTTCCTTCTAAAAGGTAACACATAGGAGATTCCTCAAGGAACCATAGTCTAACAAGACTAATGATGGCTTCCATGCCTATTATCATTCAGAGACATAGAAAGAGGCTTTAAAAATGCAGTACCACATTCCTCCCTTGATGTTCCATATGATCTATTAAGGTGTTATGTGGCAGATAAATTAATCATTAAAAACTTACTGTTAAGTCTTTACAAATAATAACCAGGTGTATCTTGATTATCTCTGATCTCATATATATATATATATACATATACATACGTATATATTTTTCCTTTCTCTCTGAACAGATGCTACATAGTATTTTGTTTTATGACAACTAACTAATCTGAACAGCTCAGGGAAAGAGGCTATTTTACTGCAACATATTTTTTTCTGCTTTTTTATGCCCCCCACCCCAAGTTAGGGTTTCTAAAAAGAAGTCCTTTGCTCCATAATAGCTCATGACAGCCAGGATCACTTTTTTATATTGCTTGCTTGGGTGCGAGCATGAAGTATCTGTGCTGCTTATTACTCCAACCAACCCCTTTTTTGATTTACTTCTCTTACTCATTGCTACTTCATATTTAAAAGTCTGACCCAGGAACACACTTCTACATCTTGTGTCCATTAAGTGTTTGATGATGTACTGGATCCACTTAATGCCATCATTTTGAATTGAGGTGAATATTGTAAATGTGCCTTTTGTCACATTAAACATTCTCAGAGCTAATGTTTGAAAAGAAAGAAAAGACAAGAGTATAAATAATGCAAATGCAGCAATCAAGATATATATGTATGTATATAGTCATATATATAAAGCAAATTAAAAATAAATTTAAGAGAGGCTAGAGTGGTGGCACAAGCCATCTGCCTTGCACACCCCAGCTTAGGATGAACCTGGTTTGATCCTCCGACATCCCATATGGTTCCCCAAGCCAGGGGCGATTTCTGAGCACATCGCCAGGAGTGACCTGGTGTCACTGGTGTCACAGGTGTCACCTGGTATGGGCAAAAAACCAAAAATAAATAAATAAATAAATTTAAGAAATGCATTGCAAAAAACTAGTTTAGCAAATATCAAATACTTTCCCATTAAAATTATTCATGTTTTGCATATAAAATGTATTGTTAATAGATATTGTTCAAGTAACTGATTTAAATTCAGGAATAATACTTTCAATGAATAAGAGGAAAAAAGTGAAAAATGTAGAAAAAGTGTCCTTCAGCAAACAGTAGGGCTCTCAAGCAGTTTAAAAAATGAAGGGAAGAAGTGTGGCTGAAATCTTTGTTCAATAGGCCTCTACAACCTTTCCCATAAAGAAGTATGTGTTTTGAACTGAGAGCTCAGAGGGCTGGAGTACAGCTCTTTCATGCAAGAGGCCCAGTTTTTATCAGTAGTATATCATGTTTCATTGGGAGTGGCCATGAGCATAGTAAGCCCTAAGCACTTGTGGGCTTGGCACAAAATCAAAAAAGTGTTTTAGGGTTGGATAATAAATAGCTTTAAGGGCTAAAACACCTAACTTCCTGAATGGGAGCTCATTCTCAGGTAGAGTATAACCCCTTTCCAACACCTTGGCTGTGGACCTTGTGGCCCTCAGCTCCAATGAGACAGAATTGCTGAAGTGATACTTTGAACTACCCAGAACCACCCAGTCAATTTGGTCTAATGCCTCTGAAAATGACTCCCAAACTTCCTAAGTACGGCTCATAGAAAGAAAAAGAAAGAAAAAGAGAAAAAGAAGGAAAGAAAGAAAGAAAGAAAGAAAGAAAGAAAGAAAGAAAAAGAAAGAAAAAGAAAAAAGAAAGAAAGAGAAAGAAAGAAGAAAGAGAAAAGAAAGAAAGAAGGAAGGAAGGAAGTAAGGAAGAAAGAAAGAAGAAAGAAAGAAATAAAAGAAAGAAAGAAAGAGAAAGGAAGAAAGAAAGAAAGAAAAAAGAAAGAAAAAAGAAAGAAAGAAAGGAAAGAAAGAAAGAAGAAAGACAGAAAGAAAGAGAGAGAGAGAAAGAAAGAAAAGAAAGAAAGAGAAAGACAGAAAGAAAGAAGAGAGAAAGAAAAAAGAGAAAAAGAAGAAGAGAGAAAGAAAGAGAAAGAGAAAAGAAAGAAGAGAAAAAGAAAGAAAGAGAGAAAAAAAGAAAAAGAAAGAAAGAAAGAAGAAAAGAGAAAGAAAGAAAAAAAGAAGAAGAAAGAGAAAAAAAAAAGAAAAAGAAAGAAAGAAGAAAGAGGGAGGAAGGGATGGAAGGCGGGAGGAAGGGAAGGATAGAGGAAGGGAGGGAATAAGGGAGGGGGAAGAAAGAAAGGGAGGAAGAAATGAAGGAAGAAAGAGAGGGAGGGAGGGAGGGAGGAAGAAAGCAAGGGGTGGAGAGAGGGAGGGAGGAAGGAATGAAGGCAGGGAGGAAGGAAGGTAGGAGGAAGGCACAGAGGGAGGGAAGAAGGGATGGAGAAAGGAAGGGAGGGAGGAAGAGAGGGAGGAAGGAAGGACAAAGGTAGGGAGGGAGGGATGGATGGAAGGAAAGGAGTAAGGAGGGAGGGAAGGAGAAAGGAAGGAAGGAAGGAAGGAAGGAAGGAAGGAAGGAAGGAAGGAAGGAAGGAAGGAAGGAAGGGAGGGATCGAGGGAGGGAAGGAGGAAGGAAGGAAGGAAGGAAGGAAGGAAGGAAGGAAGGAAGGAAGGAAGGAAGGAAGGAAGGAAGGAAGGAAGGAAGGAAGGAAGGGAGGGAGGGAGGGAGGGAGCGAGGGAGGGAGGGAGGGAGTGGATGAAACTTGTTTTAGGAGCGTAGGGTTCAGTTCGGCAGTTCCAGTGTAACTATAAACTTTACTTCCTTTATTGCTCAAAGCCTATATGAGAGAAATGATTTGGGCCTGAAAAGAGCTTTAGTGGCCAAAAGTTTTAGATGGAAGATGGCACTTTTGTTTTGAAACAATCATCTTGCTGCATGGTCATAAGAATTAGTTTATATAGAGAAATTATACAGGGAAATTTTTGAAAGGGTAGGTTGCAGAATAAAGACTCAGAATGAACAATAAAATCCTTATGTGGACAGACTTGATCCCCTGAGGCACAATGTAATATCTGTAAACCTAAATAAGGTAAACCTTCTGGCTTTAAGCAAAAGATGATGAAGACTGTTCTTATTTTTAGGCTTTTGGAGGAAAGAGTAAGTACAAGGACCAATGTTCATGTTTAGAGGAACTTTTTTGCTCTTGCCTTGCAGGCAAACATCAGGAGTTTGATCCTAGCCATACCAAATGTAAGCTCAGCCAAATATGTGTGAACAACAACCCTAGAAAGCACCATAAGTAAGCATATGAACACCACTGCAAATGTGCTAGCTCTGCAACAACCAGTATATAACCCTAACCGTAATTACTATAATAGTTTAAATGTATCAATTATTATATTGTGTTTATGTGTCCACTTATTTTATTGCTATAACACAATTTGCTATTTTTTCCTATTAATAGATAAGAAACACAGGCAAAGATAAATGAAATAAATTGCTCAAGAATATATGAGTAGTAAGAAGTAGATTAGCAATGAGAGAATATAAGATATCGTCTGAATAAATTATAATGATTCAATGAGAGAAGTATTTTTGTTTTTCTATCTTGGCAAGACTGACAGACCATTTAGTGCCACCTGGGTCTTTTATAATAATAAAACAGTCCTGGAGAAGTCAAGTCACCTTCCACAGATGCCATCACGACAGTTAATAGTAAACTGCAAAAGTGCACTGTGAAATCTTTAGAGTTCCCTAAAATGGGCTATCTAACTGGGACCTCTTTGGTAGCTACACAAGAGCAAGTGAATGAATACCACTTTGAACAGCGTTTTTCAACCTTTTTTGCACCTGCGGAATCCCACCTGTCTGCAGACCAGTTCATGAACCGCTGTTTAATCACTGTGGTGGACAAGTGGTTTTCTAGCTTTCTAATCCTGACAACCAGCAGGGGTCAACATGAAGTGGACGAGGTGGGAAATATTTGACTAACTAAAATCAAATCTCTCCAAACTAAAATACAGTGCTGCTGGGATCGAGTAAGAGTGCGATGAAAGATTAGGCTTAACTCCATTTGTGCAATAAAGGAAAAGCTTTATTGTGATCTTTATTTTGTACCTCTGTTCCTCATCCTTTTTATGCACTATCCAGAAACTGAAATTAAGGTTTATAAAACTTATAGTACATTAACTCCAGTTGCCCTAATAGCCCTATTATTTTAGAATTTACACGTTAATTATATTTTTATGATTATTTAGAAATGAGACCAACTATAATGAACATTGCATGATGATCCTTAAGTGTTGTAGCATCTAGAGACAAAAGTTTTTTTTAATTTAAAAGTGTTTCCATGAATTTTTCAATTCAGATATGTAACAGCCAACTTTTCTACCTATTTTTGAATAGCACTTCTGTGTCAATTTTTCTCATAGTATGTACATGTAACAATGTCTGTCCTTGTTTGCCCTGGCCTCAGATTTCAGTGAAGAATTAGTTATTGGATCTTTTCCACTTATGGAGCCAAGTTCATGTGGAGGAAATGACTAAGCATATAATAACTTGGCCACTATTGCTAAAGTAATCCATTAATCCTTTTACACTATACAGATGGGAGTGCTCTTATATATGATGTATAAACACTATGTCTATAATTCAAAATGCTGCATTGCAATTTCATTGTTATATCTGAATTATACAAATATACAGGCTTTATCCAATTTTAGGCATAGTTTGCTGACCAAAGAAGTACATTTCATTGCCACTTTATTGCAAAGAGGTATTTGCTATGAGGTCTCGGGTCTATTTCCTATAGCTTTTTTTCCCTAGGTCTCATTCTCTTCTCTATTATAAGAAACAAGTCAAAATCATTTTTCTTTTTTTGTGATTATCACTACCTTTATATGAAATAAGAGAAGTTAGTTCGAGGATTGACATTAAGTTGAAATTGACTTTATAACCAGAGCTAAAAATGAATTATTTGTCCAGCAACTACTTAACTGACAATCAGCATTGATTTAAAACAAGAAAAGGGTAATGCAGTTCCCAGCAAAATAATTTTATTCCACCCAGGCTATATATGATTTTTTTCATGTGGTTAGCAGAAGAGACAGAGCATTTCTAATGATTTAAAATGTGTACTATGAGAAAAAAAAATAGAGTCAATCAGAACCCTTATTTGTTAAACATAAAATCTGGTGAGTTATTTTAGTCAAGAAAAAGAGGTAAATACAAATTGTGATGAATGCTCTTGACCTTTAGTTTGAATAATAAGAATAACAAGATTTTGACAAATCAATACATTTTACATCAGGGCATCAAGACATCAAGGCATGCGAGGAGTGTTAAACAAAAGAAAAATGCCTAAGGAACTCTATGAAAAGGCATGTTTTACAGCAGAGCTGTTTTCAATTGCTAAGTATTTTAGGCCTGCAGCATAGGAAGGGCTCCTAGTGACCCCTAGCTGAGGAATCTATATCGCTTTGCATCCATTCCTGCTTGATAGACAGCTGAGGCTCTGGGTGCCTCTGCCCTGAACTCCATTAGCTCAGAGTGAGCTGTTCACTGAGGGACAAAGCACACCACTGATGCAGGCTCTCTGTCAGCAGTCCAAGTCTTTTGTGTTTTTTAACAACCCAAACTACACTCCTCTCTTTTTAACGATTTGTTTCACTATAATACTTAACATGCAAAAGCAAGATGCTCCAAGTAATAAAGTGGCCCAGAGCTTCTAGCTCCTTTGATGAGGCTTGAAGAGCGCACATTGCTTTCCAAATGCTTCCAATACAATGTGGGTGAGGCATCATTGGGAAGCAACCCCATGTGTACCTATAGATTTTCCTACTGGGGGTTTTCCATCACACCTTTGTTCTATTAATTTGTTAGAAATTCAGATAGTGTTTAGGTGGAAATCTTGTTTGTTTTTTTTAATGTTTTACCAGTAAGTACACTAAGATAAGTACTTTTGATTAAAAGGGTCTGACTTATGTTTATGGAATTAATATTTGCTATAATTTAAAAATGTTCTATGAGGGGCCGGGTAGGTGGCGCTGGAGGTAAGGTGTCTGCCTTGCAAGCGCTAGCCAAGGAAGGACCGCGGTTCGATCCCCCGGCGTCCCATATGGTCCCCCCAAGCCAGGGCCGATTTCTGAGCGCATAGCCAGGAGTAACCCCTGAGTGTCAAACGGGTGTGGCCCAAAGACCAAAAAAAAATGTTCTATGAGCTCACAAAACAGAGCAAAACTCACTTCTAAGCTCTGAGAAACAAAATATAGTTATTACCAGAGGGGAAGGAAGATGGGAGAAAAGTGTAAAGGGATTATGCTTTGTATTGTACCATCCAGTGGTTTTTGGTACCTGGTATGTGCAGCTGCAGAGGTAAGATAGAGACAGATGGCCAAAAGCAAATTTATAAGGAAAATGGAGTCTATTTATACACACAGTGGGTTCAGGCATATGTACATTATTAGGGCACCTCAAAAAGGAAGAGAGGTATAAAAGAATGGAAACAAAGCTATGGATGTTTGCCTGCTGCAATCAAAGGAAGTCCAGAGAGTAGTGGGTCATGAGTTGTGAGTGTGGTACGCTATCCAAACAGAAATGTATAGACATGCATACACAGACACAGACATACAGTCACACACATATGTATGTAGATACATATAAACACACTCCTGAACTTACTCACTATTGCAATCCAGGGGTAAACTGATAAAATTTAATTTTTAAGTGTTCAAAAGTAAACACATATAACTTTAAAAGTAAAAATGTAACTGATTATACTTGATATAATAAAGGACTAGGAAGTTTGTTTTATAATTCTGTGTCTAGGTCTCATTACATTCCTGATATTCAATATAAACTAAAGTTAATATCTTAAAGTACCATTAAGCTACATTCCAAATATAAGGACAAAAATAATGCAGGCATTTTTCCTACTGCTATAGGAAAGGTATTAGTGAGGTTCTAGTTTTATGAAGGTCTGAGCAGTTATGTATTGAACCTGTTTACTCATTCTCCTCAAGGGCAGGCATGGCTAACATTGAAAGTTTGTTGTGTCAAGCTTACATGATCAGTCATAAACTCATCTTTAGCAGCCAATAATGTTGCCTTTACTTCTTGTGATCTGGTGAATATATGTGGAGTTGGCTCTTGCCACCTCAGACCAACATGATATATCTGGTGTTTCTAATGGAGAGTTCCATTTCTGCTGTCTGGATTCTCTGGCTGAAGAACTTTGGTGGCAATCAGTGGCAATTTATTTTCTTGATAAAAGGTATCCTTGTAATTTCCTGAAAAAGATTGCATGGAGATAAACTTTTAGTTCTTGAATGGCAAAAGATTAGTTAATAATTTAGCTTTGCCTAGAATTTTATATTGAAATGTTATCTTCTGTTGGACTCCAGGCATGATTAAGGCCCAGAATTCCAGAAAGAGTATGCTCCAGCCTCAGTGAGAAAGCTCCAGGAACTGAGGCAACTGCCTTGAAAACAGCTTGCCCAGAATGACATAGGTCTAATACATACATATATATATATATATATATATATGCTGATTGTTCATATCTTGTAAAGATCGTCTATATAGTTAGGCTGCAACTTGTACAAGTATTTTGTCTGGGCTTCATTTGCTTGCAGCGGACAAACATCTATAGCTTTTTTTTTTTCTTCCCATTCTTTTACATCTCTCTTCCTTTGAGATATCCTGATAATGTATGTATGCCTGAATCCACTGTCCGAGATTCCCTTATAAATTTGCTATTGATCATGTGTCTCTATATTATCTCTGCACACACCAGGTGCCACAAACCACTGGATGGTACAATATTTCATCAGGAAATTTTATAATTAAATCTCCATTAATTCTAGTTTCAAATATTGTTGTTGGAAAATATGAATGATTTTAATTTCTGAGCCTTCTTTGTGTTAATATTCCCCCTCCCTCATAGGATATTTCTAAGACTTGTTATCTTCCTTAATGTTCTAAAGTCTCTCAAGGATTTCACCTATTGGTTTCATTATATTAAGTAGACAACATGTTCTTCGACTCTAGTAATTGATGTGTGAAATTAGGGGATATTTATTTTTTATAAAGTCTTTTAGCTTTAGTTTTTTACTTTTATCTTTCTGTATATCTTTTATTTAAATGTTAACATCTTGAATTTATTCTATTATTTTCTTTCATTTTTTGTTTATTCTTTCTTTTCCTATTCTATTTTCTGAGCGGTTTTCTTTCATTTTTATCCCCAAATTTTCACTAAATTTTGAATTTAAAAAATTCTATTTTTCTAATTATTATGGTTCCTCTTTCATTTATTATGGTATCCTATTATTTTATGAATCTAATATATTTATATGAAGACTGATCATTTATTATTTTTCTGGTTAGAATCATATTATGTTTCAAAGGAAATAACTTACATTCTTAGATTGCAATATATATATATATATTGTTCAGATGAGTGTAATGAATAACTTAAAAAAGAGTTCCCTAAACTCAAAGAAACTTAATTATAACTAATGTAGTCTATGCTTAGCATTATGCTCTGAAGAATTAAGAACCCAAACACCTTTACCTTATTGTTCCACTCTATCAATAATATTACATTGCAGAAACCAAAAAGGTTACTATTGTGAGAAAAGGAAATAAGAACAAAGAACATATATATATATGATCCTTATAATATATATAATATCCTTATAATCCTTGTAAATATACCATATGTTTATATCCCATAGCTTAGAAATACTGGCCACATCTCATGGCAAAGAAAAAAATTCATATATCTTTTACAATATATGTCTTAATATAACAATATTACCATGAGGAAAGTAACTATGAAATTTCCTTTACCATTATAAATCTTTATTAATAAATTATTTTATTTCACATTTGTCTATAAAAAATTTTATTCCATGATTAAGAGTTATCTGAAATTGTATCAAGTCCAAGTCTTAACTGGAGTAGCAAAAGAAATGTGACTGATAATTTACTGATATGTCAAACTTTAAATTTTTAATCTTACTGTGTACAAGTGGAAATAACACAACTGTTAACTATAAATTCCTTTTCCTGAAATCACAGCATTCCTATAATGTTATTCAATATTGACTAAACTTCTACTTTTCACACTACCACTAGCAGGAAAGATAGGCAAGAAGTCTGGAGACAGCAACAGAAAAAATTGCCAGTTTATACATCTTTAAGGGTATGCTATGGATTTAAGCTGATTCTGATCATTGATTGACCTGTGCAACTCCTGTTGCTGCAATTTTGCTTTGATGCTTATTGAACTGATACAAGTAAAAGTCAAATAGCTAAAGGATTTGCCTACATTTGCAACCCATGAAGTAAAAAACCAGTAAGGGTGTTACTTCAGGGCTACCAGAATGTAGGACCTTCTTACTGACTGAACTATAATTCTTCCAGATTGAAAAACACCAGTGCATGATTTATACTTTTTAACACCCACAAGAATCCACTTTCCTTCTTAAAATATTTTCCACTCTAGTTTTCTCTATTAAGTTTGTATTATAAATATTTTGATAACTACATGTAGCTACAGTCTCTAATAAGAGAATAAGGCTGTATCTGCAAGGAAAATATCTCAGAGTATGTCTTGTATAGTGAAAAAGTACTTAAACCTTTGATTTATTCCAGTCAGATGAAATTCCAGAAAATTACTTCCAAGTTTTTAAGTGTTCATTTCCTTACCTCTAACAAGGTAGTATATATCTCTCAGTAATTAATAGTGAATATTAAATAAGGTTTCATGGCCAAGCTAGTAACTGCACAGTAAGCACTTCACTAATGCCTCTCGTCATTCCCAATTCTCAACTACACATTCAGAGTATAAGTAATTCTAACCTGTTAGTTTATCTATAGTATACAACATTTGACTATTAATGTTCAAATGTTAGACCCTTGAGCCTATTCAAAGAGATATAGAATAAAATATTTAGGAACAAAATTAATGTATTCCATAGTTTATACTGCTTGCTTATTTAGTTTTTAAATTTATTTAATACTAATTTAACCTAATTATTTAATTTACTAAATGATTAATCCCCCAAAAGTGTTATTTTATAGAACATTTTTCAAGTAGAAATTATGGTTAATTAGCTATTTTTTTTGTTTGTTTTGTTTTTGTTTTTGGGTCACACCTGGCAGCGTTCAAGGGTTACTCCTGGCTCTACATAGCTCTCCTGGGCCCGGAGAGATAGCGCAGTGGTGTTTGCCTTGCAAGCAGCCGATCCAGGACCAAAGGTGGTTGGTTCGAATCCCGGTGTCCCATATGGTCCCCCGTGCCTGCCAGGAGCTATTTCTGAGCAGACAGCCAGGAGTAACCCCTGAGCATCGCCGGGTGTGGCCCAAAAACCAAAAAAAAAAAGAAATAGCTCCTGGCAGGCTTAGGAAACCATATTGGATGCCGGGATTTGAACCATCTTTCTGCATGCAGCTCTAAGTCCTACCTCCATGCTATCTCTCAGATACCTCATTAGCTATTTTTTAATGTTTGTATGAAATGATTAAAATATTTATAAAGATGACTTTGAAACTAAAAAATGGAAAAATAAAAAATTTAATATATGTAATTTTGTATATTTACTTTTGGAGACATTTTGAGCATGGAAATGGAAGAAAGGTGAAGTTGTTTCTTTGATAATTTTGTTTTGTTTATATTTGCAAAAAGCAAAGTTGGAGAAGTAGATAGAACTAGGCAATATTAGTTTCACAATTCCAAGTGCAACAGACATATAGAAATTAGTTAGTTCAACAGTTATAATTTTTGAAGAAAACTATCTATTAGTCTGTGGCTATCATTGGCATCCCAATTATCTTCTTCCTTTCCTACCCTCCACTAAATCAATAGACTATCATGGTCATTGAGCTTTGAGGAGTTTTTTCATAGTCAATCAAGCTCCACCGACTTTCCATAACAGACATGAAAGCTGATTCCTTGTGGAGTGCTATCTCTTGCCTCTTGCCAGGCCTGACCATGTGCAGAGAGTTTAAAGTAGCTGCTCTGTGGAATGCATTTAAGAAAATGCATTTTTGCTTTATTTACTTTTTATGTTACATAAAGATTTGCTGACTTTTTATGTCAACATACATTTTTATGTTACCTTATTTACTTTTGCTTTATATTACTTTATGAAATGTTTTTGAGTTGGACAGTATATTCTGAGAGAGACCAATTTTGGTGTTTATAGAAAAATAATTATATGACTTCTCAGATCTATTATGTGGGCAATCAATTCTGTATTTTAATTTTTAAATATTTCCCCAATTTATTTTTAAAATTAAGGCCTTCATTATACTTATGTCTAACCTACTTCATTTTTGTAAGAAAAAAAACATATTCAAGGGCCATAGCATTAGCACAGCTGGTAGGACAATCTTGCATATGGCTGACCAGAGTTTTATCCCCAGCATCCTATATGGTCCCCCAATCATGGTTAGAAATGACCACTGAGCACAAAGCCAGGAATAATCCCTGAGCACCACTGGGTGTAACTCATAACCACCCAAAAACATATTTATATTTATGATAGTTAATTGTATGCTGCAATATCACTTGAATGAAAATTACTTTAAAATAGGTTTTAAAATGCATGTTTTAATGTTTTACAACTACCATGGTTATCTGTGTCTAGCATGTTTTCAATATTCCTAACAGATATAATATACCCACGAACCAAAATTTCTTTTTACTCCCAAGTTTATTTTAAAAAGGGTTGTTTTATATCTGTCTGTCTGTCATAGTCTGCACTATCATTAACATAAGGTTATTCCTTCTTAGAGGACTATGCTCATTCTCCTGGCTAAGATCACTGAACCAATTTGTATTTCTTTTTTTTTTTTTTGGTTTTTGGGCCACACCCGGTGACGCTCAGGGGTTACTCCTGGGTATGCGCTCAGAAGTCGCTCCTGGCTTGGGGGACCATATGGGACGCCGGGGGATCGAACCGCGGTCCGTCTCCTAGGCTAGCGCAGGTAAGGCAGGCACCTTACCTCCAGCGCCACCGCCCGGCCCCAATTTGTATTTCTTAACTTTTCTTCTCCATTGTACCATTTCCTCTTTCTGTAGCTACATTGTTTCTCCTAATTTACTATGTGTAACAAAACTGGATAGTAAATTACTAATTATGTTAGTCTGTTTAGATTACTACAACAAAATACTATACTCTGGATGGCTCCAAATAATGCATATTTATTTCTCATGTTCTTCAGACTAGAGAGTTTAAGATCAAGTTGCCAGCAAATCTAGTAACAAATAGGCCTGTTGTCTACTTCATAGCCAGCTCTTTTCGTATGTGTCATCACAGAATAATCTAGTTAAGCAACTGGTTAAGGAACACTGATATATTGAAATGACTCCAGAGTATAATCTCTGAAATCCTTGGCTCTGTTCAGTTTAGAAGTTTATTTCTTAAATAGATAAAATTATAGCATAATTACTAATTAAAATGTTAAATAAATTTAAGCTAAAAAGGTAATGCCATATTTCAGATCTAGGATTTAAATAGTTCTAGACAGCTGAAATAAAACAGTAAATTTCAAACTGTGACAAAAAGTGATCTTGAGTTCCCAAATTAAGCTACCTAAACCTGTGCAAGTACAGGTAAAAATCGTTGATGTCTACTGACATGCGTTGGCTTTTTTAAAATAGTTGCAATCTTTTCTTTGTGGCCATGTTTTTCATGAACTGATTCTGATAGTAGAATCAGTTGGAATGACTGGTCACTTTTAAATTCGGTGTTGTCCCCTTCATGTCCTCTTTTGCCTTTCTTATAGCAAGATAATGTCAGGGAAACCATATGACAAGATGGTGGAGCCACAAGAGCATATCTCAGTAACCACTTTGAATTTATCAACTCAAATGCCATTGGAATAAACCATTGGGATTTTAGGTTTATTTGTTTATACCTGTTAAAGAATTTTTAAGTTAAATCACTAAATCTAATTTTTTATGAATAAAAGGATGTCCCTATTTTTAATTTTCTAAGCATCACTCTTCTTGCTAGAGGCATTGATTTCCTTTGGTTTCTGTGAAATTGCATCTTCTTAGTTTCTCCTATCTTACTACTTTTACCTTTTTTTGTTTGCATCTCTTAATTTGAATTTCTGTAGTTTCAGTTCTCTGGCCTTTTCTATTTTCATTAGATCATTTTTAATATGTATTCAATTAGTTTCTATGTTAAGATTACTAATAAATTTATATCTCTTCCTTAAAATATTCCCCTATGTTTGGAACACACATCATCAGACTTCCTACTTGATATATTCTCATAAACTTTTCAATGACTTTTCTTTGAAAATCACAGTCATAATTTTTCCTTCCAAAATCATTTTTTCCACACTTGTAAATGACATATTTCTTCGGTTAGAGAAACTCTATCCCATGATTCTTTCTTTCTCTAATTTTCCCTTCTCCTCTCCAGCCTAATTTATATAGAAGTTTATATTACCAGGGTTGTATTGAATTTACTTGCAAATATTTCTCAGTTGCACCATCTTATATGAGTTCCACACAGATACATCCTTGCTATTATCCCTTACCTCTGCCAGCTCTTGTCATCACCTTTTTATCAATCAATAGGTATACATTCCAGAGTCTCCTCAATCCAGTCTTTGTGGCAATATTTTAAAGTTAAAATCTCTTCTCAGTCCTATTTAAAATTCCAAATAGCTTATCATTTTGGACTAAAGGTAAAATAGAATCTAGAAGACTATGCATGCTCTGGCACCTTCTAGTCCTTGGCTTACTTGCACCCTGAAGTCTTTTAAAATTATGTTGGATTACTTTTCATTCCTATTATTTATCTAAATTTTATTCTGCATACTCACTACATATGTTCTTTTTTATTTTATTTTATTTTGCAGAACGAGGCCACACCCAGTGACACACAGGTGTTACTCCTGGCTATGCGCTCAGAAATCGCTCCTGGCTTGGGGGAACCATATGAGACATCGGGGATTGAACTGTGGTTTGTCCTAGGCTAGCACGGGCAAGGCAGATGCCTTACTGCTGGCGCCACTGCTCTGGCCCCTGCATATGTAATTCTCTGTATTTCAGACACTTCTCTTTCATTACTTTATCCTTGCAACTCATTTCTCCATAAGAAGATACATATATCTTCTTATGGAGAAATAAATATATATATCAGAAGAGAAACCTTTTGAATCTTCTTGATAAGCTTTTATCTCCAGAAGCAAGTCCACATAAGACTATAACTTTTTTTTTTTTGGTTTTTGGGTCACACCCGGCGTTGCTCAGGGGTTACTCCTGGCTGTCTGCTCAGAAATAGCTCCTGGCAGGCACGGGGACCATATGGGACACCGGGATTTGAACCAAACACCTTTGGTCCTGGATTGGCTGCTTGCAAGGCAAACGCCGCTGAGCTATCTCTCCGGGCCCAAGACTATGGATGCAAATTTATATTGATTCATGTGGTTATTTAATGATTTTTATTACACTATAAGCCCTATGAAGTCAGGGTCATTTTATTTTGGTCATTTTTACTAATTACATTTCATAGTATCAAACTAAAACTAAATTCTCAATAAGTGTTAGACCAAAAACAAATGGGAGAGAAGAAGGAAGAATGGAGACCAAGGAAAAAGGGAAAATGGTAAGAAAGAATGGAAGAAAGATAAGAAAACTGGTGAAATTTTACTTTACTTTTTCCAATTTGAATCTGGACATTCTATGGAGTTCTGATAGTCAGACTTTGAAATAAATAAAGTCAAATATATTTGGAGAAAAAATATTAAGGGAGACCAAGTTGGGATTCAATGATCAGAAAAATAATTGAGTTTATTTTTATAGTTTCTTCCAATTAATATTCTATTTTTTAAAATATACGATGTATTATAACATCTTTTTCTCACAAATTAAGATATGACAAACATCTTCATATTTGAGTCTTCACAATATTACTGTACAAATATACATGGAAAATTTTGCATTATCTACACAACACACACATTTGTCCTTCTATATATATGTGTGTTGCTATACTCAATTAATGAAATGTGCATTACATGTACAGGACCTTTTTATATTTTCATGGCATTATATTCTAAATATACCATTTATAGTATATTTGGTACAATAAGTAATATAGAGATAATTTCTAGAATATGAGAGGTATTTAAAATATATATATATTCATGTACACTATATGCAAATACTACACTGATATTTAAAGGGCTTGAGTTTTATATAGTTCATAGTTAGGTTTCAGTCATTGAATGGACACCAACCTTCACTATTGTAACTTTTGCTAGACACCATGTTTCCTATTTCCCTCCTCCCCACCTTCCACCTTATCTTTGGGACAGGCATTTTATTTTTTTCTCTCACTATAATTGTCATGATAGTTGTTAGTACAGTTATTTTTTTAACTGTGCTCACCACTCTTTGTGGTAAGCTTTATGTCATGGGCTGATTCTTTGGCCTGCATCTCAATCATCTCTGGGTATTGTTAACATACTGTGTTTTTGTTTGTACTAAACTCCACAGATGGGTGAGACTATTATGTCTTTCCCTCAACCTTTTGACTCATTTAACTCAGCATTGTAGTATCCATGTCCATCCATTCATAATCAAATGTCATGACTTTATTTTTCCTAACAGTTGCATAGTATTTCATTAGGTAGATGTATCACTGTTTCTTTTTTTTTTTTTAATTTTTTTTTATTTAAACACCTTGATTACATACATGATTGTGTTTGGGTTTCAGTCATAAAAGGAACACCACCCATCACCAGTGCAACATTCCCATCACCCAAGTCCCAAATCTCCCTCCTCCCCCCCCAACCCCCGCCTGTACCCTAAACAGGCTCTACATTTCCCTCATACATTCTCAATATTAGGACAGTTCAAAATGTAGTTATTTCTCTAACTAAACTCATCACTCTTTGTGGTGAGCTTCCTGAGGTAGGCTGGAACTTCCAGCTCTTTTCTCTTTTGTGTCTGAAAATTATTATTACAAGGGTGTCTTTCATTTTTCTTAAAACCCATAGATGAGTGAGACCATTCTGCGTTTTTCTCTCTCTCTCTGACTTATTTCACTCAGCATAATAGATTCCATGTACATCCATGTATAGCAAAATTTCATGTATCACTGTTTCTTTAACCTCTTTTCTGTTGTCAGGATTCTGGGTTGTTTCCAGATTCTGGCTTTATAAATAGCACTGCAATGAACATAAAAGTGTGGAGGGCTTTTTTATTGTGCTTTTGTGTTTCTAGGGTATATCTCTAGGAGTAATATTGCTGGGTCATATGGGAACTTAATTTCCAGTTTTATGAGAAGTATCCATATTGTTTTTCATAAAGGTTGGATTAGATGACATCCCACCAGCAGTGAATGAGAATTCCTTTCTTACTGAATCTAAGTCAGCGGTGGTTGTTCTTGTTCTTTGTGGTGTGTGCCAGTCTTTGTGGCATGAGATGGTACCTCATTGTTGTTTTGATTTGCATCTCCCTGATGATTAGTGATTTGGAGATTTTTTTATGTGCTTCTTGGCTATCTGTATTTCTTCTTTGAGAAAATGTCTGTTCATGTCTACTCTCCATTTTTGATGGGGTTAAATATTTTATTCTTGTTCAGTTCTGTCATACCTTGTAGATATTAGATATTAGGTCCTTATCTGATTGGTATTGGGTAAATAGTTTCTCCCGTTCTGTGAGAGACCTAATGAGGAACTTTTGTACCCTGGTAGCTATTTCCTTTAAAGTGCAATTTGAAATTAGAAGCTTCTAATTTTAATGTAATCTCATTTATTTATTTCTTTTATTTGTTTGGACAATGGTGTTTTCCTCCTTGAAGATGCTTTAATTTCAATGCCTAAGTGTAAGATAGAGGACTAAGTTTACGTTTTAGCATGTGGCTGACCAGTTGTCTCAATACCACCTGTTGAAGAGGCTTTCTTTGTGCCATTATGTGTTTCTTGTACTCTCATCAAAGATTAATTAATTGTATGTATTGTGGTTATTTTCTGAACTCAATTCTATTCCATTATCTCTGGGTCTGTCTTTATTCCAATAAAATGCTGTTTTAATGACTATTGCTTTATAGTGCAATATAAAGTTGGGGGAAGAGATGCCGCCCATCTTTATTTCCCCCTAAGGATTGTTTTAGCTGTTCATAGGTATTTGTTGTTTCAAATGAATTTCAGGAGTGTTTGACACACTTCTTTGAAGAATCGCCCCCCCCCCTTTTTTTTGGTTTTTGGGCCACACCCGGCAGTGCTCAGGGGTTACTCCTGGCTATCTTCTCAGAAATAGCTCCTGACAGGGACGGGGGACCATATGGGATGCCGGGATTCGAACCAACACCTTGGGTCCTGGGTCGGCTGCTTGCAAGGCAAACACCACTGTGCTATATCTCTGGCCCCAGAATTGCACTTTTTAAGGGAGTTGTTTGCCTGAATGATTATCCTTCAAACTTTGACTTGGGTCCTTATTTTTCTGACTATTCAGATGTGTTTCTTGTAGGCAGCTAAACGTTTGACTCAGCTTTTTGACTGATTTTGCCACTCTGTATCTCTTAACTGGTGCATTTAGTCTATTGATGCTGAGAGATAATTGTCAGGGCATGTAGTGTCAGTTTTTGAAGGAGTTAGTTGTGTCTGTTGGTCTGTCTTGTTCTATAGTAGACATCAGTTTCTCCTTTGTAGCTGGTTTTGTTTTTTTATGTTTGTTTGTTTTACGTTTCTGAGCTATTGTTTATCCATGAAGCTGTGCAACCTTCCTTAAAACCTACATGTAAGTCTGACTGGATGAAGTACTCTTTATGATATATTAATTTCATATATATTTTTCACCGTATCTCACAACTGCCTTCAGGCCTTGAGGGTTTTCTTGTGAAAAATTGGCTATAAATATTAGAGATGCTCCTTTTAATGCAGTTTCCCTTTTTATATTGCTTATTTCAGTATTCCATTCCAACTTGGGTTTGTCATGTGAATTTTATATGTCTATTTTTTCTCTTTTGGCTGGTACTTTTTGGCATGAAGGATTTAGTTGCACGCACTCTTTAGCTCTGGGAGTTTTTCTGCAATGATGTTTTTGACTGTTGATATATCATGGGTGTTTTCTTCCATCAGTCTCCGGGACTCCAATGATTCCTATGCTGTTTCTGTTCAGTTTACCAAAGAACTCTATTATTATCTGTTCACATTCTTTGAAGGCTTTTCCTTTGTCTGATTGTTTTGAGGCTTTTTTCCAACCTTTTCTATTGTATAAAGTTGTTATGCAACTCATCTTCCGGCTCACTGTTTCTGTCTTCCACTGCTGCTACTCTGTTAGAGAGGCTTTCCAATGGGGTTCTCTTTTCACAAACCAAGTTTTTCAGCCCTGTTATGTTTAAAGTTTTTTTTTTTTTATTTCTACTCTCAGATACCCTTGATTCTTATTTGTGGCACATTCAGTTTGTTCCATGCTTTCTTTGAGTTCTATGAACATCCTCCATATTTCTTCTCTAAAGATTTTATCTGAGAGGCTAACTAAATGGTTGGTACTTTTTGAGTCATCAGAGCTACCATCTTTGTTCTCTAAGCATAATGGATGTTTATGTTGTTACCCCATTGTCACAGTTGTTATGCAGAGTTTTCTGCATCCAGTGATGGCATTTATTGACTTGGAGGAGTGCACAGCCACAGAGTGGAGCAGAGCTGCCATGCTTCTCTGTTTCTGTTATTTTTTATATAAAATAAGAAATAATTGGAATCATCACAATTTTTTATTTGTATTTCTCCTTTTATATGTTAGAACTTTATGGTACAAAATATTTTCTTTCCACCATTTATAAGCTTTTGAACTGCATACAAGGGGTTTGTGTTTCAATACCAGTGAAAATACAGAATAAATAAAATTACCTAATTTTAGATTAGGGAAGGATATTATATAAATAAGATAAAAGGATCTATGTTCAGAAGTATTGCACTCACAGCATAAAATTAAATTGGACCAATATTAATCAGTCACCCAAACTTTAGTTAGCAACCATGTGAAAAGATCAGGAATAAAAGCTAAGAATCAGTCTTGGGTACAATCCTGCCAGAGAGAAAGGGAGATATCAGTTATGATATGGAAAAAGCCTGAATTAAATCATATTTCACAAGAACTTACATCAAGGACAATTCTATGAAATCTGAATGGATTGGGGACCAAAATGAGATAAATGCAGGATGTGAGCTCCTGTCACAGTAAATATCTTATTGTACAAATATTGTATAAATATCTCTATTGAAAAAGATTCAAATCTGTCATACTACTGAAAAGCTCAAATAATTATAGGAAATAACACTTCAGAGATTTTGTTTTAATACCAGTAAATTAGAGAATGATAGAGTAAAAAATAACACTGATTTAACTGTGCCTTACATAAATGGAAGATCATTAAGCTCAATGGCTGAATATAATATGGAAATCTCTACCAGTAACAACCAGTTCTGTAAATTGTCAGAGAATGACTTCAGTTACATCATATTGATGATGTTTAATGAACTACTAAAGAGATGGCATGAATAGTCAACAAAACACAAGAAAACATGAGAACAAAAATGAGAAAACTATACTTGGCAGAGACAGAAATAAAGACTATGGTAGGTGCTATAAAAAAAAAACTCAGTAGGGGCTGCAGTGATAGTGCAGTGGTAGGGTATTTATCTTGCACACAGCTGACCCAGGACTGACCTCGGTTCGATCCCCAGCATCCATATGGTCCCCCAAGCCAGGAGCGATTTTTGAGCGCATAGTGAGGAGTAACTCCTGAGTGTCACAGGGTGTGACCCAAAAACTAAACAACAACAACAACAATAAATAAACCTCAATAGAAGATAAAAGCAACAGAATAACAGAAGTGGAATAAAAAGATTGAAGTACTCCAAGATAGGGTGAAGGAAACCTCTATAAAACAACAGAAGATAAAAAAGAGTCTAAAAAGGAAATAAATAGAATATCAAAGAACTATGGGATGATTCAAGAGGAGCAATAAAAGAATCATCAGTCCTTGAGAAAGTGGAAGATAAATTTGATGAAGAACCTCTAGTTATAGAAATAAAAAAAATTTCCAGAGATGAAGCTTGCAAGCACAGACATCCTAAAGACCAGAAGTTTGTTAAAAATAAACTCAAAGAGTAAAATTTCAGGAACACTAAAATCAGAATACAAAATCCAAAGATAAATATAGAATACAGAAAGCAAAACAATCAAAAAAGGAACTTGGATATAAAGAAAAACCCATCTGATTAACAGCAGATATAGCCTATGAGCAAAAAGAATGTTGATATTATATATATTACATATGTAATATATATATATATATATATATAAAGAAACCTCAATGAAATGAACACTGTACCAAGAGCTTCAGGGAGAGCAAAGTCTTAAAATCGGTTTGCAAAAAATATTAAAGGACTCTTTTAAAGAGACAAATCAACTTCTCAGCACATTGACAACGAGTATGGCATTTTCTCATTGCTCATTGGTGGTGTCCTCTGCTAGATTAACAATAGTTTACTCCTAGCTTGTTTAAGGACTTTGTACATTTTCAGTAATGTGTTAGCATTTCAGTTATAATAAATGTGTGTGTCTTTCAGGTTATATGTCTTTTATATAAATACATTGTTATAATCTTTTATTTGTTAATACAGTTACTCAAGCATTATTTCTAACATATTTTCTAATTTAAGGTCTATATACTTTTTATTTTTTAATATCTTCATGAATACAATTTAATTACAAGCATAATTGTAGTTGGGTTTCAGTACTATAAAGAAAACCCCCATTTACCAGTGCAACATTCCCATCACCAATGCTCCAAATCTCCCACCTCCCTACCCCCCTGCCTGCATTTGAGACAGACTTTCTCCTTCCCTCATTCATTCACATTGTTATGTTAGTTGTCAGTGTAGTTATTTCTCTAATTGCACTCACCACTTTTTGTGGTGAGCTTCATATAGTGAGCTAGACCTTCCAGCCTTCATCTTTATTGTCTCTGATAATTATTACAAAAATATCTTTTTTTTAAACCCATAGATGAGTGATACTATTCTGTATCTATCTCTCTCCCTCTTATATATTTCCCTCAGCATAATAGATTCAATGTACATTCATGTATAGGAAAGATGTCATGACTTCATCTCTCCTGACGGCTGCATAGTATACCATTGTGTATATATATACACACACCAAAGCTTCTTTAACTATTCATCTGTTGAAGGGCATCTTAATTGTTTCCAAAGTCTGGCTATTGTAAATAGCACTGAAATGAACATTGGTGTGAATAAGGGATTTTGAATTGTATTTTTGTGTTGCTAGTGTATATCCCTAGGAGTGGTATAACTGGATAATATGGGAGTTCAATTTCCAGTTATTTTAGGAGTCTCCATATTGTTTTCCATAAAGGCTGGATGAGATGGCATTCCCACCAGCAGTGAATGAGAGTTCTTTCTCTCCACATACCTGCAAGCACCAATTGTTCTTATTCTTTGTGATATGTGCCAGTCTCTTTAGTGTGAGATGGTACCTCATAGTTGTTGTGATTTGCATCTTACTGATGGTTTGTGATGTGGGACATTTTTCATGTGCCTTTTGGCCATTTGTATTTCTTCTTTGACAGTGTCCATTCATTTCTTCTCCCGATTTTTTTGATGGGATTAGTTGTTTTTTCCTTGTAAAGTTCTGTCAGTGCCTTTTATATTTTTGATATTAGCCCATTATATGATGGGTATTGGGTAAATAATTCCTCCCACACAGTGGGTGGCTCTTGTAACCTAGGCATTATTTTCTTTGAGGTGCAGAAGCTTTTCAACTTAATATATTCTCATCTGTTTATCTCTGCTTCCACTTGTTTGGAAAGTGCTGTTTCCTCCTTGAAGATGCTTTTAGTCTCAATGTCATGGAGATTTTTGCCTACGTGGTGTTCTATATACCTTATGGTTTCAGGTCTGATATCAAGATCTTTTGTTTTTTTTTTTTTTTTTTTTTGGTTTTTGGGCCACACCCGTTTGACGCTCAGGGGTTACTCCTGGCTATGTGCTCAGAAATCGCCCCTGGCTTGGGGGGACCATATGGGACGCCGGGGGATCGAACCGCGGTCCTTCCTTGGCTAGCGCTTGCAAGGCAGACACCTTACCTCCAGCGCCACCTACCCGGCCCCTGATATCAAGATCTTTAATTCATTTTGATTTTACCTTCATATATGGAGTTAGCTGGGGGGGGTCTGAGTTCACTTTTTTGCAAGGGCTAACCAGTTTTGCCAACACCACCTGTTGAAGAGGCTTTTCTTGCTCCACTCATAATTTCTTGGACCTTTATCAAAAATTAAGTGATTGTATGTCTGGGGAACATTCTCTGAATATGCAAGTCTACTCCACTGATGTGAGGATTTGTCTTTATTCCAATACCATGCTGTTTTGATAAATATTGCTTTGTAATAGAGTTTAAAATTGGGAAGAGTAATGCCTCCCATATTCTTTTTCCCAAGGATTGCTTTAGCTATTAAAGGGTGTTTGTTGTTCCAAATGAATTTCAGAAGTGTATGATCCACATCTTTGAAGAATATCATGGGTACCTTTAGAGGATAGCATTAAATCTGTACAATGCTTTGGGGAGTATTTGGGGAGTATTGCCATTTAAATGATGTTAATCCTGCCAATCATGAGCAGGATATTTGTTTCCATTTCCGCATGTCCTCTCTTATTTCTTCAAGTAGTGTTTTATAGTTTTCTTTGTACAGGTACGTCTTTAGTCAAGATGACTCCAAGATATTTGAGTTTGTGTGGCTCTAATGTGAATAGGGTTGTTTTCTTAATGTTCATTTTTTCTCTATTATTATTTGTGTTTAAAATGGCCATTGATTTCTGTGTATTAATTTTTTAGCCTGCCACATTGCTATATGAATATTTTTTCTAGAAGCTATTTGGTAGAGTCTTTAGGGTTTTCTAAATATAGTATCATGTCATCTGCAAACAGTGAGAACTTGATTTCTTCCTTTCCTACCTGGATGCCCTTGATATCTTTTTCTTGCCTAATCGTTATAGCAAAAACGTCCAGTACTATGTTAAATAAGAGTGGTGAAAAAAAAAAAAAGAGTGATGAGAGAGAACAGCTTTAAATTGTACCAGAATTTAGGGGAAAGGCTTTTAGTTTTTCTCCAATGAGGATAATATTTGTATTTGGTTTGTGGTAGATGGCCTTAACTGTATTGAGAAAGGTTCCTTTTATTTCCATCTTGCTGAGAATTTCTATCAAAAATAGGTGTGGATCTTATCAATGCTTTCTCTGCATCTATTTATATGATCATGTGGTTTTTATTTTTCTTGTTGTTGATATTGTGTATTTTGTTGATAAATTTATGAATGTTAAACCATCCTTGCATGCCTGGAATGAAACCTACTTGATCATAGTGAATGACCTTCTTCATGAGGCATTTGGTCCTATTTGCCAGGATTTTGTTAAGGATCTTTGCATCTGTGTTCATCAGGGATATTGGTCTATAATTTTCTTTTTTGGCAACATACTGTCTGGTTTTGGTTTCAAAAACCTTCTCTGTCTGGTTTTGGTTTCTGTCTGGTTTTTGGTTTTTGGTTTTCGTTTCTGGTTTTGGTTTTGGTTTCTGATGTTTGGAAATGTTCCCATTTTTTCAATTTCATGATAGAGCCTGGCCAGGATTGGTAGTAGTTCCTCTTGAAAGGTTTGAAAGAAATCATTAGTGAATCCATCTGGGCCTGTGCTTTTGTTTTTGTGCTGACATTTGATTACCGTTTTAATTTCATCAATAATGATGGGGGTATTTAGATATGCTACATCCTCCTTAATTAACCATGGAAGGTTATAAGAGTCCAAGAATTTATCCATTTCTTCCAGGTTCTCATGTTTCATGGCATAGAGCTTCTCAATGTAGTCTCTGATTACCCTTTAAATCTCTGCAATATCTGTAGTGATCTCTTCCTTTTCGTTTTTAATACGGGTTTTCAAGTTTCTATTTTATTGTAAATTTTGCCAGTGGTCTATCAATCTTGTTAATCTTTTCAAAGAACCAACTTCTGCTTTCATTGATCTTTTGAATAGTTTTTGGGTTTCCACTTCATTGATTTCTGCTTAAGTTTTGTTATTTTCTTCTGTCTACATATTTTTGTAGTTTTTATTGATTATTTTCTAATTTTATAAGCTGTGTCATTAAGATATACAGGTATGCCCCTTCTTCCTTTCTGATGTGTGCTTGCAAAGCTATATAAATTTTCCTCTCAGTACTACTATTGATGTGTCCCATAGATTCTGATAGTTTCTGTCTTCATTGTCATTTGCTTCCAGGAAAGTTTTGATTTTCTCTTTGATTTTATCTCAGATTCACTGGTTATTCAGTAGAGCCTGTTTAATTTCCAGGTGTAAAAGTTTTTCTGCTGTATTCCTTTTGTAGTTCACATCTAATTTTAGAGCCTTGTGGTCAGCGAAGGTAGCCTGCAAAGTTTCTATTCTCTTGATTTTATGCAGGCATATTTTATGTGATAGTATGTGGTCTATCCTAGAGAATGACCCATGTACATTGGAGAAAAATGTGTATACATGTTTATGGGATGGAGTGTCCTATATATATCTTCTATACCTCTTTCTTCCATTTCTATTTTCATGCTAGTATATTGTTGTTAGGTTTTAGTCTGGTTGACCTATTAAGTTTTGACAGAGCTATGTTGTAGTCTCTCACAATTATTGATGTCCTCTTTCAAATTTTCAGTAATTGTATTTGATATTTTGCTGGTCTCTCATTGGGTGTGTATATGCTTAGTATTGCAATTTCTTACTGTTGCACATATCCCTTGATTAGTATGAATTCCTTTGCCCCTTACAACTTTTCTGAGTCTAAAATTTGTGTTATCTGATATTAATATGGCCACCCCAGCTTTTTTTAAGGGTGTTGTTTACTTGGATGATTTTTCTCGAGCCTTTGATTTTGAGTCTATGTTTGTTCTAACTATTCAGGTTTGTTTCTTGTAGGCAGCAGATGGTTGGATTCAACTTTTTTTTTTTTTTTTTTTTTTAACAAATGAAACATAAACATTTATTACCTCACCCAAAAACTATAATGCACTTAAAAACAGTGATGAGATATCAGCTTTGCCTACCAACAGAAAACAGTGGAGGAAAGAACTAAATAATTACTTATGATCTGCTGAGGTAAATTCCCCTTTTCATCTGGATAATCATATAGAAAGACCCTAACTTGTCCTCTAGATGCAGACTCTTTAATTTTCCTGAGTTACTCCTTTATATAAACTCTAGATTTTGAATACCATTGTATTATTTTGAATATTTTAATTTGTTTCATCATAGCTTATTTTTCCAGTATGTCATTTCCAAATCTGCCAAAAACTATCTTTTCCATTTACCACACAGAAGTGTGGAAAAGAATATGCATGTTCCAATTTTCAGAGTCTTGCCCCAGTTAATTTTCAAATTAAAATATTATTTTTCTTAGTATTTCTGGTGATGTTTATTCCCAAATTTAAGATGTTTGTAAAATGTCACCAGATATTTAATTCTTTTTTTTTTTTTTTTTTTTTAATTTTTTTTTTATTTAAACACCTTGATTACATACATGATTGTGTTTGGGTTTCAGTCATAAAAGGAACACCACCCATCACCAGTGCAACATTCCCATCACCCAAGTCCCAAATCACCCTCCTCCCCACCCAACCCCCGCCTGTACCCTAAACAGGCTCTACATTTCCCTCATACATTCTCAATATTAGGACAGTTCAAAATGTAGTTATTTCTCTAACTAAACTCATCACTCTTTGTGGTGAGCTTCCTGAGGTGAGCTGGAACTTCGAGCTCTTTTCTCTTTTGTGTCTGAAAATTATTATTACAAGGGTGTCTTTCATTTTTCTTAAAACCCATAGATGAGTGAGACCATTCTGCGTTTTTCTCTCTCTCTCTGACTTATTTCACTCAGCATAATAGATTCCATGTACATCCATGTATAGGAAAATTTCATGACTTCATCTCTCCTGACAGCTGCATAATATTCCATTGTGTATATGTACCACAGTTTCTTTAGCCATTCATCTGTTGAAGGGCATCTTGGTTGTTTCCAGAGTCTTGCTATGGTAAATAGAGCTGCAATGAATATAGGTGTAAGGAAGGGGTTTTTGTATTGTATTTTTGTGTTCCTAGGGTATATTCCTAGGAGTGGTATAGCTGGATCGTATGGGAGCTCGATTTCCAGTTTTTGGAGGAATCTCCATATCGCTTTCCATAAAGGTTGAACTAGACAGCATTCCCACCAGCAGTGGATAAGAGTTCCTTTCTCTCCACATCCCCGCCAACACTGTTTATTCTCATTCTTTGTGATGTGTGCCATTCTCTGGGGTGTGAGGTGGTATCTCATCGTTGTTTTGATTTGCATCTCCCTGATGATTAGTGATGTGGAACATTTTTTCATGTGTCTTTTGGCCATGCGTATTTCTTCTTTGTCAAAGTGTCTGTTCATTTCTTCTCCCCATTTTTTGATGGGGTTAGATGTTTTTTTCTTGTAAAGTTCTGTCAGTGCCTTGTATATTTTGGAGATTAGCCCCTTATCTGATGGGTATTGGGTGAATAGTTTCTCCCACTCAGTGGGTGGCTCTTGTATCCTGGGCACTATTTCCTTTGAGGTGCAGAAGCTTCTCAGCTTAATATATTCCCATCTGTTAATCTCTGCTTTCACTTGCTTGGAGAGTGCAGTTTCCTCCTTGAAGATGCCTGTAATGTCCTGTAGTGTTTTGCCTATGTGCTGTTCTATATATCTTATGGTTTTGGGGCTGATATCGAGGTCTTTAATCCATTTGGATTTTACCTTTGTACATGATGTTAGCTGGGGGTCTAAGTTTAATTTTTTGCAAGTGGCTATCCAATTGTGCCAACACCACTTGTTGAAGAGGCTTTCCCTGCTCCATTTAGGATTTCCTGCTCCTTTATCAAAAATTAGATGGTTGTACGTCTGGGGAACATTTTCTGAGTATTCAAGCCTATTCCACTGATCTGAGGACCTATCCTTATTCCAATACCATGCTGTTTTGATAACTGTTGCTTTGTAGTACAGTTTAAAGTTGGGAAAAGTAATTCCTCCCATATTCTTTTTCCCAATGATTGCTTTAGCTATTCGAGGGTGTTTATTGTTCCAAATGAATTTCAAAAGTGTCTGATCCACTTCTTTGAAGAATGTCATGGGTATCTTTAGAGGGATGGCATTAAATCTGTATAATGCCTTGGGGAGTATTGACATTTTGATGATGTTAATCCTGCCAATCCATGAGCAGGGTATGTGTTTCCATTTCCGTGTGTCCTCTCTTATTTCTTGGAGCAGAGTTTTATAGTTTTCTTTGTATAGGTCCTTCACATATTTAGTCAAGTTGATTCCAAGATATTTGAGTTTGTGTGGTACTATTGTGAATGGGGTTGTTTTCTTAATGTCCATTTCTTCTTTATTACTGTTGGTGTATAGAAAGGCCATTGATTTTTGTGTGTTAATTTTGTAGCCTGCCACCTTGCTATATGAGTCTATTGTTTCTAGAAGCTTTTTGATAGAGTCTTTAGGGTTTTCTAAGTAGAGTATCATGTCATCTGCAAACAGTGAGAGCTTGACTTCTTCCTTTCCTATCTGGATTCCCTTGATATCCTTTTCTTGCCTAATCGCTATAGCAAGTACTTCCAGTGCTATGTTGAATAGGAGTGGTGAGAGAGGACAGCCTTGTCTTGTGCCAGAATTTAGAGGGAAGGCTTTCAGTTTTTCTCCATTGAGGATAATATTTGCCACTGGCTTGTGGTAGATGGCCTTCACTATATTGAGAAAGGTTCCCTCCATTCCCATCTTGCTGAGAGTTTTGATCAAGAATGGGTGTTGGACCTTATCAAATGCTTTCTCTGCATCTATTGATATGATCATGTGGTTTTTATTTTTCTTGTTATTGATGTTGTGTATTATGTTGATAGATTTACGGATGTTAAACCAGCCTTGCATTCCTGGGATGAAACCTACTTGATCGTAGTGGATGATCTTCTTAATGAGGCATTGAATCCTATTTGCCAGGATTTTGTTGAGGATCTTTGCATCTGCATTCATCAGTGATATTGGTCTGTAATTTTCTTTTTTGGTAGCGTCTCTGTCTGGTTTAGGTATCAAGGTGATGTTGGCTTCATAAAAGCTATTTGGAAGTGTTTCTGTTTGTTCAATTTCATGAAAGAGTCTTGCCAAGATTGGCAGTAGTTCCTCTTGGAAAGTTTGATAGAATTCATTAGTGAATCCATCTGGACCTGGGCTTTTGTTTTTCGGCAGACATTTGATTACTGTTTTAATTTCATCAATGGTGATGGGGGTGTTTAGATATGCTACATCCTCTTCCTTCAACCGTGGAAGATTATAAGAGTCCAAGAATTTATCCATTTCTTCCAGGTTCTCATTTTTAGTGGCGTAGAGTTTTTCAAAGTAGTTTCTGATTACCCTTTGAATCTCTGTCATATCAGTAGTGATCTCTCCTTTTTCATTCCTGATACGAGTTATCAAGTTTCTCTCTCTCTCTTTCTTTGTTAGGTTTGCCAGTGGTCTATCAATCTTGTTTATTTTTTCAAAGAACCAACTTCTGCTTTCGTTGATCTTTCGGATTGTTTTTTGAGTTTCCACTTCGTTGATTTCTGCTCTCAGCTTTGTTATTTCCTTCTGTCTTCCTGTTCTTGGGTCCTTTTGTTGAGCATTTTCTAGTTCTATTAGCTGTGTCATTAAGCTACTCAGGTAAGCTCCTTCTTCCTTCCTGATGTGTGCTTGCAAAGCTATAAATTTTCCTCTCAGTACTGCTTTTGCTGTGTCCCATAAGTTCTGAGAGTTTGTGTCTTTATTGTCATTTGTTTCCAGGAACCTTTTTATTTCCTCCTTGATTTCATCTCGGACCCACTGGTTATTGAGCATGAGGCTGTTTAACTTCCAGGTGTTAAAGTGTTTCTTCTGAGTCCCTTTGGAGTTCACAAATAATTTCAGAGCCTTGTGGTCAGCGAAGGTAGTCTGCAAAATTTCTATCCTCTTGATCTTATGGAGGTATGTTTTATGTGCCAGCATGTAGTCTATCCTGGAGAATGTCCCATGTACATTGGAGAAGAATGTGTATCCAGGTTTCTGGGGATGGAGTGTCCTATATATATCCACTAGGCCTCTTTCTTCCATTTCTCTCCTCAGGTCTAGTATATTCTTGTTGGGTTTCAGTCTGGTTGACCTGTCCAGTGTTGACAAAGCCGTGTTAAGGTCCCCCACAATTATTGTGTTGTTGTTGATATTATTTTTCAGATTTGTCAGCAGTTGTATTAAATATTTTGCTGGCCCCTCATTCGGTGCATATATGTTTAGGAGAGTGAATTCTTCCTGCTCTACGTACCCCTTGATTAATATAAAATGTCCGTCTTTGTCCCTTACAACCTTCCTGAGTATAAAGTTTGCATTATCTGATATTAGTATGGCCACTCCAGCTTTTTTATGGGTGTTGTTTGCTTGGATAACTTTTCTCCAGCCTTTTATTTTGAGTCTATGTTTGTTCTGACTATTCAGGTGCGTTTCTTGTAGGCAGCAGAAGGTTGGATTGAGTTTTTTGATCCATTTAGCCACTCTGTGTCTCTTAACTGGTGCATTTAGTCCATTGACGTTGAGAGAAAGAATTGTCCTGGGATTTAACGCCATCTTTATTTCAAAATTTGGTGTGTCTTTTGGGTAGTCTTGTCTTAGATTAGGTCTTTCAGTTTTTCTCTTAAGACTGGTTTTGTGTCTGTGAAGTTTCTGAGCTGTTTTTTGTCTGTGAAACCATGTATTCTTCCATCAAACCGGAAAGTGAGTTTTGCTGGGTATAGTATTCTGGGTGAAGCATTCATTTCATTCAGTCTTGTCACAATATCCCACCACTGCTTTCTGGCATTGAGCGTTTCTGGTGACAGGTCTGCTGTAAATCTCAGGGAAGCTTGCTTGAACATGATTTCCCCTTTTGATCTTGCTGTTTTCAGAATTCTGTCTCTATCTGTGGGATTTGTCATTGTGACTAGGATGTGTCTTGGGGTGGTTTTTCTGGGGTCTCTTTTGGTTGGTACTCTTCGGGCATGCAGGATTTGATCACATATATTCTTTAGCTCTGGAAGTTTCTCTTTAATGATGTTCTTGACCATTGATTCTTCCTGGAAATTTTCTTCCTGGGTCTCTGGGACTCCAATGATTGTTAAGTTGTTTCTGTTGATCTTATCATAGACTTCTATTTTCGTCTGTTCCCATTCTTTGACTAATTTTTCCATTGTCTGCTCATTTGCTTTAAGTTTTTTGTCCAATCTCTCCTGCTGTATGGAATTGTTATGTATCTCATCTTCCACAGCACCAAGTCTATTCTCAGCTTCTGATACCCTGTCCCAGAGCTTATCCATTTTGTCATTCACTTCGTTTACTGAGTTTTTCAGGCCTGTTAGTTGACATGTTATTTCAGTTTGGAGTTTTGTCATTTCTGCCTTCATATTTTCTTGGCTCTTATTAGTGTTCTGTTCAACTCGATCCATGGTTTCTTGGAGTCTGTTGAGCACCTTCCATATTGCTAGTCTAAAGTCCTTATCTGAGAGGTTGATTAGTTGTTCAGTCATTATCTGGTCCTCAGAATTGTCATCTTCATTCTCTATGTCTGATGCTGGCCTGCGCTGTTTCCCCATTGTCACATTTGTATTGTGGGTTTTTCTACGTGTTGTAGTGGTATTCATTGTCTATATGATGTAGGCAGCACACTCCTCTGGCTCCTCCCTTTCTGGATGGGCTGACTTGCCTCTAAGGGAGGGGAGTCCTCCGTGGATGAAGCCTCACACTGGGTCAAATCTTAGGCCCGAGCATGTAACAGAGAAGACAGTCCAGAGAGAAATGTTTGCTTCTGTGATATAGCGCCGTTCTTAGTGTGATTTTTCCTTCTTGTTGCAATGGAGTTCTTTCCTTAGAAAGAGTGCACGGCCGCGTAGCGAAGCGGAGCGGCCGTGCTCCTCTGAGCCTCTTTTTGCCCCACTCGCAAGAGTTTCACGCAAGAGGACAGTAGACAGACATAGACAGGTCACACTCACAGTCTTTCACAGCTGAGCCCCACTGGGCCGGTGTACTTTCGCGGATTTTCCCCGCCTGGTGTCACACACAGGGAGCCAGCTTTTGCAAAGGATAGCCGGTTTTTATGCTCTGAAGTCCCTCCCTGAAAATGGCGTCTGGGCGAGCGAGGTTTCTGGAGGCTCTTTTTGCCCCACTCGCAAGAGTTTCACGCAAGAGGACAGTAGACAGACATAGACAGGTCACACTCACAGTCTTTCACAGCTGAGCCCCACTGGGCCGGTGTACTTTCGCGGATTTTCCCCGCCTGGTGTCACACACAGGGAGCCAGCTTTTGCAAAGGATAGCCGGTTTTTATGCTCTGAAGTCCCTCCCTGAAAATGGCGTCTGGGCGAGCGAGGTTTCTGGAGGCTCTTTTTTCCCCACTCGCAAGAGTTTCACGCAAGAGGACAGTAGACAGACATAGACAGGTCACACTCACAGTCTTTCACAGCTGAGCCCCACTGGGCCGGTGTACTTTCGCGGATTTTCCCCGCCTGGTGTCACACACAGGGAGCCAGCTTTTGCAAAGGATAGCCGGTTTTTATGCTCTGAAGTCCCTCCCTGAAAATGGCGTCTGGGCGAGCGAGGTTTCTGGAGGCTCTTTTTTCCCCACTCGCAAGAGTTTCACGCAAGAGGACAGTAGACAGACATAGACAGGTCACACTCACAGTCTTTCACAGCTGAGCCCCACTGGGCCGGTGTACTTTCGCGGATTTTCCCCGCCTGGTGTCACACACAGGGAGCCAGCTTTTGCAAAGGATAGCCGGTTTTTATGCTCTGAAGTCCCTCCCTGAAAATGGCGTCTGGGCGAGCGAGGTTTCTGGAGGCTCTTTTTTCCCCACTCGCAAGAGTTTCACGCAAGAGGACAGTAGACAGACATAGACAGGTCACACTCACAGTCTTTCACAGCTGAGCCCCACTGGGCCGGTGTACTTTCGCGGATTTTCCCCGCCTGGTGTCACACACAGGGAGCCAGCTTTTGCAAAGGATAGCCGGTTTTTATGCTCTGAAGTCCCTCCCTGAAAATGGCGTCTGGGCGAGCGAGGTTTCTGGAGGCTCTTTTTTCCCCACTCGCAAGAGTTTCACGCAAGAGGACAGTAGACAGACATAGACAGGTCACACTCACAGTCTTTCACAGCTGAGCCCCACTGGGCCGGTGTACTTTCGCGGATTTTCCCCGCCTGGTGTCACACACAGGGAGCCAGCTTTTGCAAAGGATAGCCGGTTTTTATGCTCTGAAGTCCCTCCCTGAAAATGGCGTCTGGGCGAGCGAGGTTTCTGGAGGCTCTTTTTGCCCCACTCGCAAGAGTTTCACGCAAGAGGACAGTAGACAGACATAGACAGGTCACACTCACAGTCTTTCACAGCTGAGCCCCACTGGGCCGGTGTACTTTCGCGGATTTTCCCCGCCTGGTGTCACACACAGGGAGCCAGCTTTTGCAAAGGATAGCCGGTTTTTATGCTCTGAAGTCCCTCCCTGAAAATGGCGTCTGGGCGAGCGAGGTTTCTGGAGGCTCTTTTTTCCCCACTCGCAAGAGTTTCACGCAAGAGGACAGTAGACAGACATAGACAGGTCACACTCACAGTCTTTCACAGCTGAGCCCCACTGGGCCGGTGTACTTTCGCGGATTTTCCCCGCCTGGTGTCACACACAGGGAGCCAGCTTTTGCAAAGGATAGCCGGTTTTTATGCTCTGAAGTCCCTCCCTGAAAATGGCGTCTGGGCGAGCGAGGTTTCTGGAGGCTCTTTTTGCCCCACTCGCAAGAGTTTCACGCAAGAGGACAGTAGACAGACATAGACAGGTCACACTCACAGTCTTTCACAGCTGAGCCCCACTGGGCCGGTGTACTTTCGCGGATTTTCCCCGCCTGGTGTCACACACAGGGAGCCAGCTTTTGCAAAGGATAGCCGGTTTTTATGCTCTGAAGTCCCTCCCTGAAAATGGCGTCTGGGCGAGCGAGGTTTCTGGAGGCTCTTTTTGCCCCACTCGCAAGAGTTTCACGCAAGAGGACAGTAGACAGACATAGACAGGTCACACTCACAGTCTTTCACAGCTGAGCCCCACTGGGCCGGTGTACTTTCGCGGATTTTCCCCGCCTGGTGTCACACACAGGGAGCCAGCTTTTGCAAAGGATAGCCGGTTTTTATGCTCTGAAGTCCCTCCCTGAAAATGGCGTCTGGGCGAGCGAGGTTTCTGGAGGCTCTTTTTGCCCCACTCGCAAGAGTTTCACGCAAGAGGACAGTAGACAGACATAGACAGGTCACACTCACAGTCTTTCACAGCTGAGCCCCACTGGGCCGGTGTACTTTCGCGGATTTTCCCCGCCTGGTGTCACACACAGGGAGCCAGCTTTTGCAAAGGATAGCCGGTTTTTATGCTCTGAAGTCCCTCCCTGAAAATCGGATTCAACTTTTTGATCCATTTAGCCACTCTGTGTCTTGTAACTGGCGCATTTAGTCTATTATCATTGAAGATGATTGTCATGGGATTTTATGTCATCTTTGTAGATAAGTTTGCTGTGTCTCTTGGTCTGTCTTGTCTTAAGTAGACCTTTCTCTTTTTTCTTTAAGGCTGGTTTTGCATCTGTAAATTTTCTGAGCTGTTGTTTATCCGTGAAGTTATATACCTTTCCTTTAAACCTGAATGTGAGTTGGAATGGGTGCAGTATTCTAGATGAAGCATCCATTTCATTCAGTCTTGTCACAATATCCCACCACTGTGTTCTGTCCTTGAGAGTTTCTTGTGACATGTCTGCTGTAAATCTTAAGGATGCTCCTTTGACTGTAATTTCCCCTTTTGATTTTGCTGCTTTCAGTATTCTATTATCTGTGGGATTCATCATTGTGACTAGGATGTGTCTTGGGATACTTTTCCTCAGGTCTCTTTTAGCTGATATCTTTGGGCATGCAGTCTTTAATTTTCTGAATAGTCTGAAATTTTCTCTGTGATGATGTCTTTAACTGTTCATTCTTCCCGGGGATCTCCTTCCTGGACCTCTGGATTTTCAATTATTCTTATGGTGTTCCTGTTGAGTTTATTAAGGACTTCTATTTTCATCTGTTCACATTCCTTGAGTATTTTTTCTATTGTCTGATTGCTTGCCTTAAGGGTCTTTTCCAATCTCTTCTGCTGTAGGGAGTTGTTCTGCATTTTATCTTCAAGTTCACTGAGTCTGTCCTTGGCTGTTGTTCCCATGTTGGAGAGGCTTTTCATTGAGGTTTTTAGTTCAGCTACCTTTTTTTTAGACCTGTTATTTTAGTTTGGAGTTTTCTGATTTCTATCTTTGTGTTCTGTTCAGCTTGAGCTATGTTTTTTTTTTTTTTATGAGGATCCTCTATATTTCTATTCTAAACGTTTTATCTGAGGTATTAATTAGATGGTTGGTAGTATTATCTTCATTCTCTGTGTATGGTGTTTGCCTACAAGGTTTCCCCGTTGCCATGCCTGTAGTGTGCTTTTTTTTCTACGTGTTATGTTGGGGTTCATTATTTAGAAAGAGCGCACAGCTGCAAACCAAATTGGAGCGGCTGCTCTTCTGGAACCTCTAGAAGACAGTTTTCGTTGGGCCTTTCTTTGCCTTCTCAGGAGAGTTTCAGGGGACAGAAGAGAAGAGAAACATGCAAAGGTGACAGGTGTCCTCAGTCTCTCTAAGGTGCTATGCTCACAGCATGGACCAGACCCCTCCTGCCTTCACAGACAAAGGAGCTACTTTTATGCTGGGCTGCCTCTAGGAGACAGTTTTCACTGAGTCTTTCTTGGCCTTCTCAGGAGAGTTTCAGGAGACAGAAGAGAAACAGGCAAAGGTGACAGGTCCCCTCAGTCTCTCTTAGTTGCTATCTCTTTTTTTTTAATTTTATTTTTTATGATAAAAAAACACCTTAATACTCATACACCTATTTAGATTTTTCCTTAAAATTTTTTCAATTTCTTTTTCTTACTTTAACTAAATTATATATTGGTAAAATTTATCTTTCTCATGTAAATCCTAAAATGTATTAGCATGCAATTATTTATTTTTAAATAATAAACTTGTAAAAATATATAGTTTTGGAAAAATATATTACAACCAGTTGTTAAATTTTGGAAATTTAATTTTATTTATATATCTATGTAGATGTCACCACCTCCACAATAAAGTTTTAAAATCTCATATGTGGGATATAAAGCAATATAGTAAGAGAACAATAAATAGCCAAAATCATCAGAACTGGAGATTGTATATTTAGAATTGAGCTACATAGGAGTGGGGAGGCTTGATATGGACACTTGGGAGGAAATAGGCTAATCTGGTGATGGATGTGTAAAATGCTAAAAAAATAATTAAAATGAAATATAATGTTAAACTTACTCAGACCCTCTCTTCATCATTCTTGTACATGCAGGTTGTTGCAGCAGAGCAAAGATTGAAGGTTTATGGTTATAAAAAAATTGCAAAAATCTATTTCAAGCATATTTAAATATTGGCCATCTTATCTAAATAAATACATTTATAAACATTCTTACTAGGTAGCAAAAGCTAATTCTACTAAATGTCTGCAGAGATTTTATGATTTTCAAATATAATGCAAAATGTGGAAAGCTACTGGATTATGAGTATGTTTATATTAATTCAATACTTTATTAATGTCAATATTTAATTATAAAAATATAAATGCCCCAAATTAAACTTATTATCAAAAAATCATAAGTTAAAATTATTTAAAAATATTTCAACCCACATCTCTTTTGAAAGGATGCATCAAATTCACAAAACATTAAATATTTGTTACTTGATAAGATCAAACAAAGTTCCATTTTAAACTATATGCTTGCAATATAGAATCTGTTAAAAAGAAACACTGACAATTTATGTTTGTGGTGGGGTGCAACTTGGAAAGAGAATAGTGCTCTAGATGTATGTAGATTTAAAACTGTTATATTTACAAATGTCCTAAGCATGTCTCCATTTGTCCAGCTCCATAGACTTACTCTTTTCCTGGAAAATATTTATACCAACCTGTGAAAAATCAGAGTTACATCATCTGTACAGCTGAATATGACAATATTGGGAGGAGAGGGCAAGTCTAGTTTCCACCCTGCTAATGCCATGTCAGCCGTACCTACCTCCCACAACTACCAATAGCCCAGCTTCACCAATTGCCCAGAGATCTATGGATCTCTGTAGAGACGCTAACCTGAACAAAACCCCAGGAATTCCAGCTTTGTGACTGATATTTTCAGGGACCTTTGGAGCCAGGCTTGGCTATGTCTCCTTGTGTCTCTTTACTTCCAGAAGTCCTTGGCTATCATGTCCATGAAACAGAGCCTTCTACATTGTCTACATAAGTGGCCAGTGCAATAGATCCATCTAACTCTCATGGACATAACCACTTTGCAGCTGACTGCATTGGGGCACTTCCAATGGCCCCTATAAAACACAATGTGACCATATGAGTTCATCAGCTCAGCTCTACAAATACTCCAATTTGTGGATGACACCCTCATAATTTTAATACTGATTTTCCAGTAGATATACCAAATTTGATATGAAGTTACTATAGAAACCACACAAAATTAGCAAACAGAATCAACAGATTGCTCAACTGGTGATATACAGCTTAATAAACCTTCAGATAGTGACAAGAACCCCATTGTGAGATAATGCAATGTTCCCAAATTTGCTTTTAATGCAAGTTTTTTCTATAATTCCATTATCATTTAATTTTAGCAATAAGTATTAAGTAAATTATTCATATTTGCCAAGGGGTAAGTTTGAGGAAGGTTGAGAAACTGATGACTAAGGTGGAGGGAATGTTACATTGATGGTCAGATTGAATATTGAATATTGAATTCCAAAAATAACTGCATTTTGAACTACTTTGTAACACATAATGTCTAAAATTTAAGTAAAAGACCCAAACAGTTATATTCTATATGCAATAACTCTTAGAAATAGCGTATTCAACCATTAGTCTAAACCTCTAATCACTTGTTTCTGATAACATCTGGTTTATTGTGTTCTGCTAATGACATATTAATTAAATGTGACCGAGTGGTTTCAAGTCATCACAAGAAAGCAAATAAAGCTTCGGATATTATACAGGAAGACTCAAATGTTTTTTTATCATATTTTTAAAAACAAAAGTCATTAAAAGCTTAAAGAAATTCTTATAAAGATCAGCTGCTGGGGCCTGTGAGGGCTTTCCTCCCTTCCTGGGGCAGGATTTTCAGCCGGCACGGGCTGGCTCCTGGCAGACCTCCGTATGTGCCAGGGGCCTCTTGGCCCGGCCTAGGGTAGGGGGGCCTGGACTTGGGTCACCCGACCCCCCTCTCCCCCTTTCCTCCGGATCTCCAGGTGGGTTTCTGGGAGGACCTGATGGGGCACCCTGGGTTTTCCCCACCCCCAGGCCAGCTGCGGAGATTGGCCTAGGGTGGGTCTTGAGCTCTGGTCCTTTGGGCCTGGGAGGGCTTTCCTCCCTTCCTGGGGCAGGATTTTCAGCCGGCACGGGCTGGCTCCTGGCAGAACTCCGTATGTGCCAGGGGCCTCTTGGCCCGGCCTAGGGTAGGGGGGCCTGGACTTGGGTCACCCGACCCCCCTCTCCCCCTTTCCTCCGGATCTCCAGGTGGGTTTCTGGGAGGACCTGATGGGGCACCCTGGGTTTTCCCCACCCCCAGGCCAGCTGCGGAGATTGGCCTAGGGTTGCGCTTGAGCTCGTGAGATTGGCTTGGGGGTGGTGTTTGATCTGTGGGGTGGCAGATAGTTTGTCAGTTATACTCATGCTGTCACTGGCAATTTCATACTAGTCTACATGATGCAAACCGCGCGGGGGCTAGCGCCCCCGCGCGAACGTATACTCCTCCCAACCATCACTACCCCCGATTTACCCCTCTTAAGTTCTATAATACACAGTTTTAATCTCAGACCAAAGACATACAGTGGATTTAACAATCCCAGAACTATTTAGAAGGACATAAATTAAACACATATATCTTTTGAATATTTTATGTATATTTTCTTTAATGGTGTAACTCTCTCTATATTCTTCTACCATGATGTTTCTATCCACTTTCATCTTGTCTTTTCTTTGTAAGCTGTTCAATAAGGATTGTTGGTGGAACTGTCCCTCAGTTTGATGCCTATGATTGAACTATGTCATGGAAATTGCTGGTCTTGTTCCTATGGCCTCCAGATGCACCAATAACGCTTCATGGCATTGATCCTTCTTTGCATAGACACATTAAAATAGGAAAACACTATACCTACAGATAAGTTCTTATCTAATAAATCTCAGTACAATGTACCTTACACCCTGAACATTGATAGAATGACCTGGCACAGGCCTCAGAGGAATGGGCATCCTCCATTCACGCCAGAACCAGGCAAGCTATCTACGAAACATCCAAGGTCTTTTATAGCAACAGCTGGAAGCAGTCCTCTACCAGGAAAGACACTACCAAGGGTCTGACATCGACCTCCTAAAAAGAGACTTCCGATTACACTGAGAAGACTTGACAACAACAATGACCTGCTCTACAGGACATGGTTCTCTCTAGTGCCCCTTAAGTGTGAGATGAAACGAGAGGATGCTCTGCACCATCCTGACTGCAATATGGGATATGCAGACTCCAGGACCTTTAATACAGAAGCATGATACCAACAACAGAGACTATGTGAGGAATGAAGGTGTATTGCCACTACAGACGATGACTTGAATTGGACAAACTAGTTTGCCTGGAGCCTAGAGTCAGTCCTGTGCCAGGAAACTTCAGGGGTAGGGTCTCCTTGTATTTAGACCATAATTTTTCTTTCCATGTCTCTTATATTTTGGTGGGCCTATGCAAACAAATGCCACTCTAACACCATTTTTACTACTTTCCCTTGACTCCAATCCTTAAGAAAAACAACCCACTAAAACTTTTGAGGTTAACTTAAACTAGTAAGCATGTGCATGGAACAAGATAAATGTACTTTGCCCTCAATGTTTAAGGAGTTACATAAGTCTAATCTCTTTGGATTATATTGTGTGCTGCTAAGAA
Source organism: Suncus etruscus (assembly GCF_024139225.1). NCBI lineage: Eukaryota > Metazoa > Chordata > Mammalia > Eulipotyphla > Soricidae > Suncus > Suncus etruscus. Next base: position 69,847,304 of record NC_064851.1, on the reverse strand, counting down.
ATAGTATGTAATACAACTGGGGATTTGAGGGACAAATTAATTGTATTGTACATGGGTTCAGTTTTGTTTTTCTTAATTTTCTTTGGTTGAAAGATCAAGGCTGGGATATCATCGATGGGACTACCGAGAATTCTGCTTATGGGTGATTGGGCTTCCACTGTAACTTTACCCTGTCCTCTCTCTTTGCATCTTTGTTGTCATAATTAATAAAAGCAGAAAAAAAAAAAAAAAAGATCAGCTGCTTTAGGAAACAGGAAAATCTGGACAGACGATGATCAAGATTTTATGTCTTTATAAATTGTTAAGTTTGCCTAATTAATTTACTCAAAATAATTTGGGGGGGCTTGGGCCACACCCGATAATGCTCAGGGGTTACTCCTGTCTATGTGGTCAGAAGTCACTCCTGGCCTGGGGGACCATATGGGATGCCAGGGATCGAACTGAGGTTTGTCATGGATCAGCCACGTGCAAGGCAAATGTCGTACCACTGCACTATCGCTTCAGCCTCTCAAAATAGTTTTTAACCCAATTTTGGATATAAGTAACTGAACATTTAAGGACTGAATGAAGACTTAATAAATAGCTTTATATTTTCAAACAGTTGATACAGAAAACTACACTGCTAAGAGGAGCAAGTATGGAAAATATTTTTCCACCAAAGCAAAGAACTGTAATCCAGTATTATGAAAGTAATTATCACATCAGTTTTCTCAGTTGTATCAGTATTTTATTGAGAAAAAAAGTTGCCTTTCCAAAATATTATTAATGAAATTACACTTTTTATCTTCATTTAGTAATGATGATAAGGACCACTGGGAAAATATATTAACAACAGTAACTTGAATCATTGACTGTACTTCTATGTTTAGAAATTTTTAACATAACAAAATGAAGTAATATTAACAGGATTCATGTGATTAAATGCTAATGATTAATAATATCACTAATAAAAATAAACATCTATAGTAATTTTTAGTTTTCATTACCATAATTTTAGAGGAAAAGATATCTTGACCTTTTTAAAGTAACTTCCCTATCAGAAACACCAATTTCCTTCTATATTTAATTCTGGAAAGAGCTGTGGATACTTTTGCCTTTCCTGGCATATGGTCTTGACTTAAGAGTAAAACATAAATTAGATCCAGATTTTTCTATCCTGAGTCCTTCAAGTCCTGCATCCAGGTTTTCCTTAGGCCAAGGTTTTTCCTTAGAAAATCTAAGGCTTAAAAGAAAGAAAAAAAAAAAGAAAAAGAAAATCTAAGACTTTCATTAATATAATTAATAATGTTGAGATAAAAGGAATGGAGTTTGTAAACTTCAGAGTAAAACTTAAATACTAACACAAAATCTTCTCCTGAAGCCCATTCTCATACAAGTCCTACCACACATTCTTTTTTATTAATCCCAGCTGAATTTTCTGCTGTCTGTATTTATGCAGAGAACCAAAACTTACTATTACTATTGTCTTTGCAGAGCCAGTTAGCTTTATCTATTCTTCAGATATAAACATGGTGTTCAGAGACACAGCACATGACAAGACGATGGTGGTGTACAGCAATTCACTGGCTCCAGTGGTTCTAATCTTCAATATAAAAGTCAGCCAAGTAGTTTTTCTCTAAAAATATATTGCTCTTCCTAAGATGAATTCCATGTAATTTCTTTTTTAATAAAAGTCACTTTTCCTGATTCAGCGATTCCAGTAATTTATGACCACACAAGTAAGCAGTACTAAAGAATGAAAAACACACAAACATGGCTATCAATTCTTTAGAGATTTCTCCTCTAGAATAAGTCCCAAGTTATTCTAATTTCAAAATATAAAATTTTTGGAATACATTTCTGCTCTATCTGTTTTTAAATAGTAATCCTTATTCTAAAATAATCCTTGGACATCCACTCTTCATTCCACTCCTAAAGAGAACATACAATTTTTGGGGAAAAAAATGGCTTCAGAAGAATTTTATATCTTTATATTTTATTTTATATCAGTCAGATCTAACCCTGTTAAAGAAACAGATTCAGTCAGTGACAGAGTTATTTAAAAATCTTTTTTTTTGTAATAGGCTATAAATGAGATAATTCAGACTTTCAAATATATGGTTAGAGATATCTGTATGTTTTAGCATATAATTGACATTGGATTCTGAATTTAACAAGGATCTTAGTTGACTTTAGCAGACTAAATGTTGGGAAAGGGGTCAGATAGAAATGGGATATGTTTGATGTTTTCCTTTTATTTTGTGACCCTGTATAACTGGTGAGAAAAGGACTTTGGCTGCTCAGAGTTACAAATCTATGTAGAACTACAGCTCTCTCCTAACTACGGCTCCATCCATAATATTGGTAAGTTGTTATTTTTGGCATTCCAGTTTACAGTTAATAAAAAGGAAATCCTGCCTCAGAGTTTTATTTGGGCATTACAGAAAGGGATATTCTTCTTATCTCCTTATCATACTCTTAATGAGGTTTTTCTGCAAGAGAATCATCTTTTACAATCATCTATTACATCTATTACATCTATTACACCAAATCATCTATTACAAACAGCTAACAACCTTCCATAAAAATGTCTTTGTTTCAATATTTTTCTAAAATTCTCTGAATTGGGACAGAAAGATAGGATGGCAGCTAAAGCACTTTTATGTAGGCAGATGACCAGGTTTAAAACCCCAGTAACTTTATATTGTCCCCCAAGCACCACTGAGGAAAGGTTATTGAACAAAAGTGGGTGCTCCTATCCCTAACAACTATTGGCTTGATTCCAGAGTCACAGATAACTTTCATAGGCACTAGGTATTTTTGCTTCTGTGAGGTGATTCCTCCATAAAAGCATATTAAAACGTTCTACAAAAGCACTAACATAAAGAATATACTACAGCAGCTAAGGAGTTAGTACAGTGGGAAATGTACTTGCCTTACATGTGACTGACCCATAGTTCATCTCTGGCACTTTATATTGTTCCTTGAACACAGATCCAGGTGAACACAGGTGGCCCAAAAAGAAAAATAAACAAATACAGTCCAGACTTAATTTATTTTAAATAATCATTATAATATTTTATTTTATTCAAATTTTAAAATAAATTAAAAATATGTTCTGTGTGCCCCAATGGTTACTGGAGCACATTTCCATTTAGTAGGCACAACCCTGCTTACTGAACCCTGTGATGTTTTGTTTCTCTATTTGCTATTTCAATGTTTTTTTCTTTTTTTTTTTTTTAGAGAAAGAGATAGAGAGAGGGAGTGAGAGGGAGAGGGGGGAGAGGGTGAGGGGGAAAGAAGAAAGGAGTAAGAGGGAGAGAGAGGGAGGAAGAGGGAGGAGAGAGGAAAGAAGAGAGGAGGAGAGGAAGAAGGAGGGAGAGGTAGGGAGAGGGAGAGAGAAAAGAGTGACAGGGAGAAGGAGAGAGAGGGAGAGAAAGGGAAAAGAGAGAGAGAAGGAGAGAGGAGGAGAGGGACAGGGAGGGAGAAAGAGGGAGAGAGAGAAAGGAATGACAGGCAGAGGGAGGAGAGAGAGGGAAGGAGAGAGGAGGAAGAGAGGGACAGGGAGGGAGAAAGAGGGAGTGAGAGAGAAAGGAATGCTATTCCAATGTTTTATTTGTGGACATACCATCAAGGTTTTAGAAAACTCAGCCTCTTCTTTGTACTCATTAATTTACTCTAATCTCACTTTATAGACTCAGTCCTTTATTCTTTTAACATTTTGATCTCCCTCTTTCATAAGTGTAAAATTATACATGATACACTGAGCCACCTGATATAAGCCATATAGAATAAAATGATTTATTTCCTCTTAAGATATGTAAAACTTTACTTTCTGGACTTTTCAAAGAGCATTTGTGCTTTCTAATATTTTTTTGTGGCTGTCAGCCATATTTAATTTCTTTTGAACTCTTACCCTCACATTTTACTGCTTTCAAACTGTCATTGTTTCATTTGTTCTTTTTTTTTGACATCATAAACAGAATATCCCAAATAAATAATAAATCACTGACCATGGATATTCAGCATTCTATCACCTGTCTCTGAAGGGTAGCTATTAAAAGAAAGGAGCAACCCTAGGGATCTAGGTTTTAAGAGGGCTTATAGTAGAATAGCCTTGGAAATATGACACAATTCACCTCTACTTGGTACTCAGTGATTACCTAAAGCATTTACGTTATTTTTACCAAAAAGTATTTTGTATTAGTTTTCTTTTACTTTTTCTTACTAACGTTTAATTTCATTTTATTTATTAGCTTAAAAATTCTAGGTGCATAAAAAAAGAAGTGATTATTTTTTCACAACTTTGCTAACAGGAACTGAATTGAAGGTAATATTGTTTAATTAGAATGCATTTTAATTCATACTCTCTAATTCTAAGGCAAAAATTCAAGAGGTCCTATGAAGATGATTTCAATATATACTCAGAAATGAATTAAATTTAAAAAAGGAAAAATCCTGGGGCCGGAGAGATAGCATGGAGGTAAGGCGTTTGCCTTTCATGCAGGAGGTCATCGGTTCGAATCCCGGCGCCCCATATGGTCCCCTGTGCCTGCCAGGAGCAATTTCTGAGCCTGGAGCCAGGAATAACCCCTGAGCACTGCCAGGTGTGACCCAAAAACCAAAAAAAAAAAAAAAAAAAAGGAAAGATCCCAAAGAAAAGAAAGGTCAAAAATATGTCATAAATTATTGTATGATAATGCATATTAAGTTAACACTTACTTGGTGGAGCAGGCCAAAGACTTGTCTCTGCTCAGTTTTTATTATTTTTATTTTTTATTTTTTAAATAATATCTTTATTTAAGCAGCATGATTATAAACATATTTGGAATCAAATTTCAGTTATAAAGAATGAACACCCCTCCACCAGTGCAACCTTCCCAACACCAATGCCCCCAACTTCCTTCCCCCATTCCTTGCCTGTATTCAAGACAGGCATACTACTTCTCTCACTTACTACCATTATCATGATAGGTGTTAATGTAGTTATTTCTTTAACTGCACTCACCACTCATTGTGGTAAGCTTCATACTGTGGGCCTGTCCTTTCAGCCCTTATCTCTATTGTCTCTGGGTGTTATTATAATAATGTCTTTTATTTTTCTTAAAACTCGTAGATAAATGAGACTATTCTGTGTCTATCTCTCTCCCTCTGACTTATATCACTCAGCATAATAGTTTCCATGTTCATTCATGTATAGGAAAATTCATGACTTCTCTTTTCCCATCTGCTCAGTTTTTAAATACCAGATAAGGCACACAAGATGCCTTAACTTTTCTATCTACAATATGATAAATCATATTTTTAATTTTATTTAATCATATTTTATCATATTTACAATATGATAAATTATATTTTTAAAATAGATAGGATAAACAATAATATAAAGTAATTTTACATAGTTATTACTTCTTTAGAGGGAAGACAAAATGTATACTGTAAGGTAGTCTTCATGGCCCTAATTATCTTATTTGTGAAGTCTGGTTTCTCAGTGCCACCAGGAAAGCTGGAAACTATCTGTGGCCAGTCAGAAGTTCTCATCTGTTTTTTAAAAGAATCACCAGGGGCTGGAGTTGTGGCACTAGAGCGGTAGGGCATTTGCCTTGCACATGCTAACCTAGGACGGACCATGGTTTGATCCCCTGGCGACCCATATTGTCCCCCAAGCCAGGAGCAATTCCTTTTTTTAAAATAATTTTTATTGTGACGAACGTGAATTAAAATCTTTCACAGTAATTTGAGGTACATAGTGGCATTGAATTAGGGGCGTTCCCACCACCAGTGTTGTCTTCCCTCCACCCCAGTTCCCAGCATCCTCCTCCTTTGCCCCCAGACTGCTAGAATAACTGGTCCCCTCTGTATAGTTTTTTGAAGATTGGCTATCAATATATTGTCATTGTGGTTGGGTTTGGTGTTTAAGTCGGATCCTTTAGAGTTTCTACTTAATGTTCATATAACTGTTTGGTTCTGGTACCATCCATTTTCCCCCCTCAATTTATCAGGCAGAACAAGATGATTTAAGTTATGTGGTTCTGTTTAAAAAAAAAAAAAAAGACGAAACAGAAAAAGAAGAAAAACATAACAAAAAAGGCAAGAAAACCAAAAAAAAAAAAAAAAATGACAAAAACCTATAACAAAATAAACAAAACAAAAAAAGAAACAAAAAAAGCCAGGAGCAATTTCTGAGTGCATAGCCAGAAGTAACCACTGAGCATCATCGAGTGTGGCCCAAAAAAGCAAAAAATAAAAATAAAAGCATCATGAGTACTAATAATGAGGCCATGTTATTTTAGATTCATGTTAGAAATAAAAATTTGGAAAACACAGAAATATATGTTTTTCAAATACGTATTATAAATATATATTGGAGAACATAAAATATATAATTTTCTTATTTTTGATCGTTTTTCTTTTAAGAAAAAAGTTCTAAAACTAGTATTATTGCATCAAAAGATACAATTATTTTTAAATAATGTAGTTTGGGGGTTTGGGGGTCTCACCCAGCAGCATTCAGGGGTTACTCCTGGCTCTACACTCAGAAATCACTCCTGGCAGGCTTGGGGGACCATATGGATGCTGGGATTCTAACCAACGTCCTTCTGCATGCAAGGCAAATGCCTTACCTCCATGCTATCTCTCCAGCCTGAATTTTTTTCTTTGATAACATTAATATAAGATTAGATTCATATTACTATATTATCTATTTTTAATTCATAAAATAAAGACAAAATTACCCATAGTAACTTTATTATCTTATAGGACCATTGTAAATATTGAAAGATTTAGCAACATATAAAGAGGCAGAGTGATAGCTGGAGTACAGTCTTTCCATGCAGGAAGCCAGGTTCAATTCCTGGCAGTAACGTGATGTCCTGAATAATCCGTGTGCTGACAAAAAATTAGCGACATGTAAAGTTCTTTTGTTTTTGTTTTGGAGCCACACCCATTGACATTCATGGGTTACTCCTGGCTATGCACTCAGAAATCGCTCCTGGCTTGAGGGGACCATATGGGACACCAGAATTGAACCACGGTCCATCCTAGGCTAACTCCTGCAAGGCAGACTCCTTACCTCTAGTGCCATTGCTCAGCCCCAAGCGATATGTAAAGTTCTTAAAACAATTCCATGTATAATTTTGCTTTCATTTTGTTTTTGTTTTATAAGTTTGGTAGACAAAAATAGCTTCACGTTTCTTCATGATTAATTTTTAGGGAAAACACCAATGTCTATTTAGAATACATACCAAGATGACAATGAGTTTGGAGCAGGGGACTGGATTGGTAGTTCAATGTATGGTCCTTTCAATGTAGATAGAGGTACTTTTGCCTTGTGTTTCATAGAATTACTCAAGCCATTCTCGAAATAATAAGGAGTCTTCAGGCCCCTTATGATGCCAGAGATTGACTATGAAGAATCAGAGATGCCCAGAGATGGGAAAATACACTCTGAGTGGTCTGTCCTCAAAAATGAAGTGCATGCATATTTCATTCTTCTTGCCCATTGCATCCTTCACCATCAGTTAAAATTCACATAGGAATGAGAAACATGAACAAGTTCAAAGGAAAATCTCTTCTTAGCAGGTCAGAAGTGCAGGGGTTATGATACATGCTTTGCATGCCAATGATCCAGTTTCTTTCTTCTGACTTCTTTAGGTTTCCTAAATTCTTTGGTAACTCCTAAATCATTATGCATTTAGTGGAAAGTGGATTTGTTAGTTTAATTTTGGTTTTGAGTCCACATGTGGTTTTGGGTTGCTCCCAGGAGTACTTGGAGAACCATATGGTGCTAAGGATAGAATCTGGACCTCCTGTATGCTTAGCATGCGCTTATTTCATTGAAATTTCTTGCTCTCTTCTTCTCATTCGCTTCTGTTCCCTCTCCCCCCCCACACCCATACACTTTCTTCCAGAATTTTTTAAATGTTTTTATTAAATTTATTTAAAGAAAATGCATCACATAGTTGACATAACTGATCATAATACATTTTTTTCAAGATGACCAAAAGCAAAATTACTTAAAAAATAGAAAATAGAAATAAAAACTAAAGAGATGGCAGTGAAAGGAAAGAAGAAAAAGTTCAGTAACAAGTATATTTTTGAAAATTATTGAATCATCCATGAATTCATTAAAGCACTAGCAGAAGGTTTAGTAAGCTCTTTTTTTTTTTGTCAAATATGAGAGTTAAAGAAATACAGTAAAATCAGTGTGAGAGTTGCAATTGTTGTTGTTGCAATTGTTGTTGTTTCCCCCAGCAAAATATGAGGGAAATGGAAAGGAAAAGCCTTGGATTAAATACCAGAAGATTTTACCTGAAGTTTTCTGGCATAAAGACCAACTCTGGGCTCCAGGCACACTAGGTTGTTCAACCCAAGTCATCGTCTGTAGTGCCAATAAACCTTCGTTGTTTATTTTTCCTGCACAGTAGCTATTGTTGGTGTCAGATTTCTGTAGTTAGAGATCCTGATATGCACAGGCATATCCTACATCAAAGTCAGGATGATGTGGAGCATCCCCTAGTTTCACCTCACCATTAGAGAACAATGCGGAGAGCCCTGCCCAGAAAGCAGGTTGTTGCTCTTGCTAAGTCATTTGGGTGTTAAAATAGTGATTTTGGAGTAAGTCGAGGCCATAGCAGCAGTAGGGTCTTCCCTGGTAGAGGTTTGCTTCCTGATAATGTTATAGACAACTGTGGTTATTTCCATAGATGGTATTCAAGGTTCAGGGGCGTATGGGCAATGCTCATGCTCCTGAGGCCTGAGCCAAGTCATTATGACAATGTTCAGGGTGTGAGGCCTTACTGCATTACAAAATTTGTGTTCCCATCTCTATCTGATAAAACTTGTTTGCATATGTAATATTTTCACATTTTAATGTGCCTATGCAAAAGAGGAACAATGCCACAGGTAGTATTGACGCATGTGAGGGCCAAGGGAACAAGTCCAACAATCCCCGTAATTTAGTTCTTAACATGAACTCTAAACAGAGAGACTTTTCTACCCGAATTCCTTATTAAATAGATCACAAAAAATAAATAAATAAAAACACAACAAACAAACACAACAAAAAACAATGGGGAAATTGTCACTATATAATAGGATATTCAATAAGGGTTATAGTTGTTAAGAAAACACATCTAAGATATTCAAAGAAGATATACATGTCCCTTTATAGACTTTAGAAATAGTTGGGGGGGTGTAAAATCTGGGGCACCACTTTGATCTGTGATTTGGCTTTGTGGAGTCTGAAAAACGGCTCCCAGCAGTCCCATATTAGGAAATGTTCTTGATCAGGGATTTCTCGGAAACCAAGTCTGGTAGCAAGCAAAGGCCCATGGTGAAGGAAGGTGGAGGAAAGGCGGCTGCTGAGAGTAGATCAATAGCAACTGAGTATTGGTTTCTTCTCAGGCTGAAAGTGTATCTTTTCACTTTGGGAACTGTTTGGCAGCTGGCTTGAGGGGGGATAATGATCTGCTTTGTAAGGAGTCAGGAACTGAGGGTAAAAAGGGTTAAATGTGGGGTAATAGCAGGTGGGGGTGAGGAAGTAAAGGACTAGAAATGAACTTATAAGGTGGTGAGCCAAGGGGTGAAAGACAGTATACAACATAAGCATTTGTACATTGTAAATATACATTAAACAGATATAGGTTTGGCAGACCTGTATCTCATATCTGATATAGAAGTTTTCCATATTCTAGGCCAGTCATGGTTGGTGAGGGTAGACTACATTGAAGAATTAGGTTGTGTATTATATTGAAATAGATCGAATTAGATTGTGTATAGTGCCTTTCTAGAAAAAAAACATAGCATTTGAGTCTATAAAGCTAAGTTAAATGGTAATGAACACTTATGTGGAGTCAATATCATGAAATAGACTTATGTCACAGAGGACATTAGATAGATATTGGTATGGCAAACACATATACTCATGCACTTATATCGTCATACACTGAAGATAAATCCATGGATTACAGTTGTAAAACTGACCGAGGTACAGTGAGAAAGGACGCTTTTTTAAAAGAAAAGAGTAAATAAGATATGCTAAAATAAAATATAAAGAATATATATATATATATATATATATATATATATATATATATATATTAGGCCAGCTAGTCTGGTGTAATGGTTTTCCATTTTCTAAACGATATATGGTTAGTGATGGTAACCTTTACTAAAAAAGATTTCATAGATTAGGTTGTGTATAGAAATTTTTTAAAAATAAATCATAATTTTCAAGTCTAGAAAGCTAAGTAATATGGTATCAGACCCTATATGTGGAGTTTATAACATGAAAAAACCGCACCCGCGTGGTTTTGAGGTTGGAGACTGATGGAAAGGAAAGTTGCCAGCGATTTCCCCAGGCCATTCCCCAAGGCACTTGGCTTGAAGCCTCTCAGACCGTCATGCCCTACAAAGATCTCGGCTGCCCAGAACAAAAAAAAAAAAAAAAAAGGTTAGCGTTGAGATGGGAGCCTGAAGTTCGCCAGCCCCTTCCCCAAGCCCACTCCTCCTGTACTGGGTGGGGGGTGGGTGGGGAAGGATTGGGATCCCTTTTAAAGTCTTCCCTGGTATCCACCTCGCTGGCTCCCCTGGGCTGGGGTAGCAGAGGCCCCATTGGCCCCTTTAAGCTTGGTAGGAGGCATTCGGCTTGGAGGCTCTCAGACCCTCATGTAGCCAAAACCTCCAGCTTCCCAAAATCCAGATTTTTTAAAAATTATTGTGCTCATTTTATTATTGTGCTCATCATTGTACTTATTATTTTAGCTATTATATATTTTAGGGTCTTTCTCTACCTTTCTACTCTATGAAATCTCCTGGTTATTTATAATTTCTATTTCATTGGAATTGTTATTTTTGAAACAGACAAAACTAGGTGGTTTAAAACTAAAATGAATAAGGGAAGGGACTGGGATGTCATTCAGTAGTAAAATATATTTATAGTTTTCATGTATGAGGCCCCAAGTTAGATCTTCAGATCTCCTCTCACCAAAGATAATCTAAATTTTCTTTTTTACAGTTCTGCAAGGCAGAAGTTAAAAATCAAGGCATTCATAAGGGAACCCTCTGAAAGACATGAGTAAATCTAATCTTTTCTCAAGCTTCTCTCCTGGTATGTGACATTTGCCCTGAATCCCTGGAGCTATTTTGTTTATAGATATGTTATTCTAATTTTTATATCCATCTCTACATGATCTTCTGTGTTTGTAAGCCCAAATTTTATCTCTTCCTACAAAAGCTACCTATCTTATCAGATTTATAGCAGGGTCGATTTTATCCTATATGGCTTCTTTTTTATTTGATTATTTTTGCAAAAACAATAATTCCAAACAGCCATTGTTATAGGTTCTAGATAGAGATAAATTTTGCAGGACACTGTAAAGGAAATAATTTTGTATTCTAGTAGCACCACAGTTTTAAAGTATACTATCCCTTTTATTTTGATATTTTAATTCTAATGAGTAATCTAATTGAAAAAATATTTAAATAATTATTTAAATATTAAATATCTTGAAATATAAGTCTTTCCTTATTTTATTTTTTGTGATAATGAAGGATTAAGGCACAGTATCATTGGAATAAAAACTTGAAAGTTTTACCCACAAACAAATAAAAGTGCAAAGGACAATTTGGTAAGCAAGAACTTGTTTAAAATGCCAGATTCCATTGTCCATTGCAAAATAATTTCTGCTCATACTTGCAGATCTTAGTATTTATCAAATAATTCTTATCTCTTTCTTTTCTCCACCCCACCCCTCAAGATTTACATAGCTTTGTAATGATTAGATCATACCCTGGTTCTTCAGCTAATATGGAGCTAAATGTTATATAAGAATAAATTTTTCATCATATTTTGTATTCAATTACTCCATGTGCTTGCTTTCATGTCATAGATTTAGTTTTCAGAAAGCATACACCCTCTAGCCAGTTTTCTGACTTCTTTCACTTTTATATTGTTCCTTTTCATTTTAACGTAGTTACATCAACAGAACACTGCTTGTTTAAGAAACTTTATTGACTGCCATAGTTTATAGATTGTATAGATATGTCTTAACATATAATTTAAGCTTTTCTTCAATATACACAATATTAACTCAACTAACAGTAACAGTAAAATAAGGAAATAACATTTTCTCTCTGTTGCTAAATACATGAATAAAAGATATTCCAAGATCCAGACCTTTGAATGCTTGAGAAGAAACAAACTTTCTATTAATAGGCTAATACTAAATTAATTAAATAGTAAAACAGTATTGCAATAATAGTTTTACAAAGTGTATTACTATATTCATAATATTCTTTTTATACAGCTCAATTTACAACATAAGATATTACTTTAAATAAAGATATTAATATAAAAAGACATTAAGAAACAGAAGATTAGAATATGTGTGTTTTTAAGCCCTCTAAGCGGTCATTTTACTATATAATAAATATACTTAAACGTATCTCCAAACATAAAATATACAATCCTTAGCTGTTTGTTTCTGAAAGACCATCCAGCAAAAAAAAAACAACAAAAAAAACCCTAGATTAAATATTCTCATAGATTAAATATCTCTTTCATGTAACTAAGCACACAGTACTAAGCCTTTGAAATAAGCTCATACTGAACAATAACATAGTTACAGAAAATTTTGATGAGAATAAAACATATCCTGAGTTGGAGCAATAGTACATCAGGTAGGATATTTGCTTTACACATGGCTTAATCTCTGTGTTTAATCTCTGTGTTCAATATGATTCCCTGAACTGTCAGGAGTGATTCTGAATACAATATCAGGAGTAACCCCTGAACATTAATGGATGTGGCCCCCAAACCAAGATAAAAATACATCTTAAATAAAATAATCTGGAGATATTAGTAAACTTATCAAGATTTCTGCTCTAAAATAAAGTTTTTATGAAGGCCTGGTTATCATTAATAATTTATTTATAATAATTATTTTGAGCATCTACTAATAATTATGAGTGTCTATTCTGTGCCAGATCCAGTTATAGATATAACTTGAAAGTTATAAATAAAAAAGAAAACATTCCTAATTCTTATAGAATATCCTAAATATTTTACAGTAGTTAATTTTGAAAGTTCCATAAACTTCTAATATTTTTAAAATTTTAGAAATCACAGAAATAGTTTATTGAAATATAAGAATAACTTTTTAAAATGAATTTTAGACAATGTTCAAGTGAGAAAGAACTAGTATCCATGCTGTAGGGAAAGCTAATATAAAGTAGGGCGCTAATATAATTGGAATAGAATGGCTACATCTTCATATTTTATTAGCTAAAATAAGAAGTTTGGGGTTACTACTTCTATGAGTTTGGTTCATTAACTGTGTAGCTTAAAAGTAAAATGCATGGCAAAAATTTGCTGGTTTGTTGCTTTACTTTCTTGAAATTTTAGATTGTGAGTAAGAGCACTGCATTCATGTCCACCAGAAATGCTAAATGACAGGAAAATGCTTCTTTTTTTTAATATAATTTTTATTTTGGTCGTAGTGGTTTACATATTGTTGACGATAATATTACAGGTTCACATTTACATAAAATCAGGGGTGGTTCCCATCACCGATTTGTCCTCCCTACACCTCCGTGTTCGTCCTACCTCCCATATCCTCCTCCCTCTCCCCCGGGGTTTTGAAAAATTGTGGTCCCCTCTGTACCTAGCTTACTACTTAGTAGTCTTGGTCTTGGTACCTCCCTTACTTCCCCCTCTAACTGGGAGGAAGGACTACATAGTTCAAGTTATGTGGTTTTATTTGAAGAAGAGAAAAGTAATAAACTGGGTAAAAGTCTAATATGCCGAAAATGGGGGGAATCCTTCTAGAGGCTCTCATTGTCGGTTTGAGAGATGAAGGAGAAAAAGAAGGTGAAACACCCCAACAGTACAAAAAGAAGAGTCAAATATCCAGTGAGCACTCCAGTGATAACTATAGGCACCACAAAAAACAGTCATGGTCTTGAGTTAAAAAACATGGCAGAGCACCAAAAGAAAGAAAAGAAAAGAAGAAAAAAAAACAATATAAATATAAATGTGGACAACAGCTTCAATAACCACACCAAAACAAAGCAATCGACAAAAATGCTTCTTACCAAACAATCATGATTAGTGTCTGATGTTAGCTGCAGAGTCATCTAGAAACAGTCCTTCACCATTGCCTCCCATGGCCAAGCATCTGCCATTTCCCTGGCCCACCTTTTACTGTGGCAGAGTCATACCAAACAATAGGCTGCACCTCTTCGGGTCCTGCCTGAGTGATGATGGTGCCATTGGAGCCAGGAGGAACTGGACCACAAAACAAAACACTAATTTAGTTGTCCTCCTCCCTGATGTAGTCATACTGCCAGACCACAGACTAGTTAAGTTAGGTGTGAGCTGGAGAGACAGGAAGAAATACACAAGAAATAGGAAGATTTGGAGAACTACATACATTTACTTGAATTAGATTCAACTTCACTAATTTCCTGTGAGAAAAAAGTGTTAGAGAAAGTCCTATGTGGAACTCCCTAGTCCAAAGGCTCATCCTCTTTGCTTTCTTTCAAATTTTTTATGTCATTTCCCTTTGTCAAACAAATTGTGAAGAAACATGCCCAGTAATAGGGAAAAGACTCTTATATTCAATATGTTATGCTATGCTTTATATCTCTTTAACTATCTCCTTTTTACATAGTTGCAACCAAGCAACTATGACCTACACTCTTTTTCTTAAGGATGGGACAAAGGAAGCCTAAGCATCTCTCCCAGAGGCATTCCAGCCATACTTAGGGGCCTCCAGGTCTGCACACCATAATTTTGGGGGTCTCGTGTATTGCAAAGGATGGAACCAGTGCCAACTATATGCAAAGCATGCATCTCCATTCCAGTACATTCTACTCCTCATGTGATATGTACTATTATTTACTATCTGCTATATACTGTACTATATACCCTGTAATATCTACTGCCTCACTCGTGAAATAACTCTTTAACCCATAATTTCAAGTTAGAGTTCTGAAAGTTTGATTCTATGAGTAACTATTGATGTGATCCTGATTCTAGCTCTTGGTTTTAAAGATTAGAAAACTAAAACTCTGAGATGGCAAGTGATTTTCCAAGCAGATACAAATAAGGGACTAGTTCAGGGATCCTCAAACTGTAGCCCATGGGCCACATGCAGCCTGCCAAGGACATTTATTCAGCTGAGGACATTTATCCAGCCCACTGGGTATTGTGGCCACTGCTGCCTGTCCTGCTTAGCAGCCAACTCATCCTGGAGCCACTGTGCACATATGTGGGATATGCACTGCACTTCTTGACTCCTCTTCTTCTCTCTGTCTCTCTTCTCATTCTTAAGCAGGAGTCCTCAAATTATAGCCCACCAAAAACAGGGGATGGTTCCCATAAAATAATGGTAAGTTTGTTGATTTAACTTGTTCTTCATTTTAAGTATAGTATTTGTTCTCATTTTTTCTTCAAAATAAGATATATACAGTGTGCATAGGAATTTGTTCATATATTTTTTTTTAATGTAATTTTTATTTTGATCATAGTGGCTTACATATTGTTGACAATAATATTTTAGGTATATATTTACATAAAATCAGGGGGGATTCCCATCCCTAAATTGTCCTCCCTACCCCTCCGTTTTTGTCCTACCTCCCTTTTCCTCTTCCCTCTCCCCCAGGGCGTCTAGAATATGTGGTCCCCTCTGTATCTAACCTACTACTTAGTAGTCTTGCATCAGTTTGGTCTTGATGCCTCCCTGATTTCCCCCTCTAAGTGGGGGCAGGGCTAGCTAGTTCAAGTTGCGTGGTTTTGCCTGAAAAGGTGAAAATATATAAACTGGGGGTAAAAGTCTAATACCCCGGAGATGGGCAGAATCCTTCTAGAGGTTCTCATCATCGATTTGGGAAATGAGTGAGAGAAAGAATGTGAAACACTCCACCAGTACCAAAAAAAGTGTCAAATATCCAGTGAGGACTCCAGCTATATCGATAAGCACCACTAAAGACAGATAAACAAAATAAAACAAAACAAACAAAAACCAAAAACAACAAAAAACAAACAAAAAAAAACACGCCGTGGTCTTGAAATAAGAAACCTGGCGTAGCCCCTCTCGAAAGAAAAGGAAGAGAGAAAAGAAGAAAAGTAAATAAATAAATAAATAAATAAGGATATCTGGGGACAACGATTTCAATAATCACAACCAAACAGAGAAATCGACCAAAATAGCTAGGTAAATAAAAATAATAATAACAATAATAAATGAAGGTAATATATATACATATACATATACATATATATATAAATGTCCAAGGTTTTGTGTTTTTTTTCTTTTTTTTTTCCCTTCTGCCCTGGCACAGTAAATATTGGGGTCATTCGAAAAGGAATTCACTTGCCCTATGCGATATGGGGTTTCTCCGTCCTTGGAGTATACTGTCATGGGATCAACTCTAGTCTTTGCTCAGGATCATTACTCTCCCGGTGGTGGGTTTTTTTATTTATTTATTTATTTTTTGGTGTGTGGAAGACTTCTGCTCTGTCCAGGGTGATGCAATCAGAGCTCTGTGTTTAGAGGTCTCAGTATCCGTACAGATCCTGAGATGGGACTTATGGTGAAGTCAGTCTTTGTGAATCTAGAGGTTCTGTTACCTCAGTGCCATTTTAATCCGTCTTCTGTGGTTGGTGATCTTAGTCTTTGCCCTGAACCTAGGATGGCATCTAGGATAGCGTCTTTCTTTGTGCTTCCAGAAGCCCCTTTCCATTACAATTGTCTCTGTCGGACCTTTGGGACTGAGGATCATGCTTATTGTGCAGGTCTTAGTTCAAACCCTAGACTAGGGCTTTTTTATTGGTCCCAAGATGTATACAGTCTGGTCGTGGTTCTCGTATCCAGTCATCTGTAAAACGCAATCTTGGCTTTTGGACCTACCAAAGGGTGCCACGTCTTCTGGTTTTGTCTTGTCGTTGGCTGGTGAGGTAGGCTAAACTGCTCTGAGGTCAAGTTGTTCACATTTTCCTCATTGTCGGGATATCGTGTTTAGGCTGGCCCTTGTTGTTGACCCTGCAGTACTAATGCTGTCCCAGATGGAGTTTGTTTCTTGCAGCTGTTGTGAAGAGCTGTGCCGTTTCTATGTCTGGGATCCAGGGTTCAAGGTTGGTTGAGTGGTGTCTAATCACCTGAGGTCTAAGTTGATTCCACATGACATATTTTCAAGGTAGGAGATAACCCTGTATTGTAAACAACTATGAGTTCCTATCTTTAGTAGATAAGCTCTCTTTTTTTTTTTTTATATGTAAGATTTCCCCTTTATTTAGTGTGCCTTTGCAGAGGGAAGTGGTGCTCCATTATACTGTCGGTGTATTTGGATTGGACAGAGTGGGTAACAAAAATAGGTCGCATACCCAAAAACGATTTAAAAAAAAATATAAAATAAAAAGAAATAAAAGTGTATGTGCCCACAAATATATATGTAGGGCAAACATTTAAAAAAAAAAAAAAAAAAAAAAAAAAAAAGAGAGAGAGATAAAATGAGTTAGCGAAATTTTTAAAGGACCAAAGTGGTGCAAGAGACTACTTTACATTTGGAGGAGAACATGTAAAGAGGTGGTGTATTACAGGTCTTATGCCTATGTTGAAAGTACAGTTTTTCCCGTTGTCTTTTGGATTTTTCTTGTGGTGTGTGGGTTCCCAGGCATCTTCCAATCACTCCCCCTGACCTTCTTCATATTGGTAAAAATTTGCGGCAGGGAATTCTTGGAAGAGTTCTTGCATTGGGGATACTATTGGACCTAAGTCCGGTTTCAGGAAACAGTCCACGTTAGGGGGAGATGGTAGGGAGGGCCTCGTAGCATGAGTCTTCAGGGAAGTTGGCTGTCTTTTCTTGCAGGAGATGAGGTGTGGGATTGGCTGGGTGTCCCCTCGCCTGGTTGCTGGGTACTGGTTCGTTGGGTAGGAGGTCGATCTTGATGCCTAAGAGATTAGGGACTGAGGGTGGAGAGTTTTAATATGGTGGGAGATCTGGATGGGATTGAGGGGTGATGGGATAGTTGGATTTCCGGGGGGGGGGGGAAGGGGAAGGTATAAGGGAGGGGTATGAAGGAAGAGAAAAGAGAAAATACCGTAGAAAGGGAGAAGAGAAAGGGGAAAAAGTAAAGAGAAGAATAGAAGAGAAAAAAAAGAAAAAAAAGAAAAAAGTAGCGAGAAGAAAGGAGAGAGTAGCAAGGGAATGCTGGTTTGGTTGAATGTGTTCGATGACTAGAGCCTGTAGTTTAGGTCTGTACGTCGTCACACGTACTGCTTTGGTGGTCTGACTGGTCCCGTGCTTCAATTCCTAAAAGAAGGTTTAACCTAGAAATAAAGTCTATGTTAAAGAGTTTTCTCGTGGCCATCTCGTCTTGCAAACAAGGTATGGTATCTCGTGTGGTATCCCGAGTTGCCATCTTAGTTTGTCCGCCCTTTGTATCTAAGGGTGCCTGTGGACAGAAAAGCTGAGAGGTTATTTAAAATGTAGCAAGGTAAAGGAATTAAAACATAGTGTTATGGTATATTGCCATTGCAGTCCGTGATTTCCTGTGGTGTTCTATACTTGTGTTCCTGTTTATGATCTCTAAGGGATTATTGTGAGCTTTTGTTGTGGGGGTCTGATTACGTACCTGTTCTCTCTATGTTGCTGTTTCTGTTGTTGCTGTTTTCTTTGTGGTATAATGAGCCGTCAAGAGTTTGCGTTGTTCCTTTTTCATGTATTTTGGACACTGCTCCCACGTATATGTTGACTATTACAGTGTTCAGAGTTTCTACCCTGTTAAACCCTGTTGTATGATTGTTAGGTATTAGTTGTGTGTAAAATATATGTTCTAGGTGTTTCAGAATAGTGCTACCATTCTGTGTTTTTCTTTTGTCTTCTGACTTACTTCGTTTAACATAACATGATCTAGGTCCATCCATGTTGCTGCAAAGTCTGTGATTGTATCATTTCTAACTGCCATGTAATATTCCATTGTGTATATGTACCACATCTTGATGATCCATTCATCCGTTGTTGGACATCTAGGTTGGTTCCAAGATTTGGCTATTATACTGAGTGCTGCAATAAATAGTGGGGTGCATACGTATTTTGGAATGAATGTCCTTCCATCTTGTGGATATATGCCTAGGAGAGCAATTGCTGGGTCAAATGGCAGCTCAATTCTGAGTTCTTTGAGCACTCTCCAGACTTTCCTCCATAGGTGTTGGACTAGGGGGCATTCCCACCAGCAGTGGATGAGAGTTCCTTTCATACCGCATCCCCGCCAACAAAGGTTGTTTCCATTATTTTTGATGTGAGCCATCCTCACTGGTGTAAGGTGGTATCTCATTGTTGTCTTGATTTGGATCTCCCTGATGATGAGTGAAGGTGAGCATGTTTTCATGTGTTTGTTGGCCATCCTTCTGTCTTCCTCAGAGAAGTGTCTATTCATTTCATCTCCCCATTTTTTTATGGCTTTATTTGGTTTTGGGGGGCTCAGCTTTCTGAGTGCTTTGTATGTTCTAGATATCAGCCCTTTATCTGATATGTCGAGTGAAAAGATTTTTTCCCATTCTGTTAACTGTCTTCTTGCATTAAGTAGGGTTTCTTTTGCCATGCAGAAGCTTTTAAGTTTAATGTAGTCCCATTTGTTTATATTTGATGTTAATGTTCTTGCCATTGGTGCTCCATTCTCAAAGACCTTTTTGATGTATAGGTCTTCGAGTGTTCTACCTATTTTATTCTCGATAAACTTTATAGATTCAGGTCTGATTTCAAGGTCTTTGATCCATTTTGAGTTAACTTTTGTATAAGGGGTGAGGTATGGGTCAATCTTCACTTTCGTACATGTGGTTTTCCAGTTGTACCAACACCATTTGTTGAATAGACTTCCTTTGTTCCATTTCAGGTTCTTACCTCTTTTATCAAATATTAGTTGGCTGTATATCTTGGGGTTTATGTCTGGGAATTCTGTTCTGACCCACTGGTCTGAAGTCCTGTCTCTGTTCCAGTACCATGCTGTTTTGACTACTATGGCTTTATAGTATAGTTTCAAGTTAGGTAAGGAGATGCCTCCCAGCTTTTTGTTTTTCAGTATGTTTTTGGCTATCCTGGGTCTTTTGTGGTTCCAGATAAATTTTATGATTGATTGTTCTATTTCTTTAAAGAATGGTGTCTGGATTTGGATAGGGATTGCATTAAATCTATATAGTAGTTTGGGTAGGATAGTCATTTTGACTATGTTAATTCTACCTATCCATGAGCATGGGATGTTTTTCCAATTCTTTAGATCGTCTTCAATTTCTTTCTGAAGCATTTTGAAGTTTCCCTGGTATAGGTCTTTCACTTCCCTTGTAAGGTTGATTCCTAGGTACCTGATATTTTTTGATACTATTTTAAATGGTATTGTGTTTTTAATCTCTCTCTCCTCGATTTCGTTGTTTGTATATAGAAATGCTACTGTCTTTTGTGTATTGACTTTGTATCCAGCCACTTTGCTGTATTGGTTAATTGTTTCTAGGAGTTTTACTGTGGACTCTTTAGGATTTTCGATGTATATCATCATATCATCTGCAAATAGAGATAGCTTGTGTTCCTCTTTCCCAATTTGGATTCCTTTGATTCCCTTCTCTTGTCGGATTGCTATTGCTAGGACTTCTAGGGTTATATTGAATAAGAGTGGAGAGAGTGGACAGCCTTGTCTAGTTCCTGACCTTAATGGAAATGCTTCTAGTTTCTCGCCATTAAGTATAATGTTGGCTGTAGGCTTTTCATAGATAGCTGTGACTATCTTGAGGAAGGTTCCTTCTAACCCTATTTTGCTGAGTGTCGTTAACATGAAAGGGTGTTGGATCTTGTCAAATGCCTTCTCTGCATCGATTGATATGATCATGTGGTTTTTGTTTTTCTTGTTGTTGATGTGATGTATAATGTTGATTGATTTGCGTATGTTGAACCAACCTTGCATTCCTGGTATAAATCCCACTTGGTCATGATGTATGATCTTTTTGATGAAGTGCTGGATTCGGTTTGCTAATATTTTGTTGAGTATCTTTGCATCTATGTTCATTAGTGAGATTGGTCTGTAGTTTTCTTTCTTGGTGGTATCTTTGCCATCTTTGGGAATGAGTGTGATATTTGCCTCATAGAAGGAGTTAGGGAGGATTCCTGTTTTTTCTATGGCTTGGAAGAGCCTATGGAAAAGTGGTAGTAAATCTTCCCGGAATGTTTGGTAGAATTCACCTATAAATCCATCTGGGCCTGGGCTTTTGTTCTTAGGGAGTTTTTTAATTACATCTTCAATTTCCTCTGAGGTGATTGGTCTGTTTAGGCTTTCTAGTTCTTCCTTTTCCAGTCTTGGAAGAGGGTGTTTGTCCAAGAATCTGTCAATTTCTTCTGGGTTCTCTATCTTAGCTGAGTATAGTTGTTCATAATATGATCTTATGATATGTTGTATTTCTTGAGGTTCTGTTGTAATCTCTCCCCTTTCATTTGTGATCCTACTGATTTGGGTGTTTTCCCTCTTCTTTTTGGTGAGTTTTGCCAGTGGTTTGTCTATCTTGTTTATTTTTTCGAAAAACCAACTCCTGGTTTCATTGATTTTTTGTATTGTTTTTTTAGTTTCTATGTTGTTTATTTCTGCTCTGGTTTTTATTATTTCTTGCCTTCTGGTTGTGGTTGGATTTCTCTGTTGCTGTTGTTCCAATTCTTTGAGGTGATCTTTTAAACTGTTGGTTTTGTTATTTTCTTGTTTCTTGACATAGGCCTGTATCGCTATGAGTTTCCCCCTAATTACTGCTTTTGCTGTGTCCCATAAATTTTGACATGTTGTCTCTTCATTGTCATTTGTCTCAAGGAATCTTTTTATTTCTTCCTTGAGTTGTTCTTTGATCCAGCTGTTGTTGAGCAGCATGTTGTTTAATCTCCAGGTATTGGTTTTTCTCCATTTTTTCTTCTTGACATCGATTTTGAGTTCTGTTGCATAGTGATCTGAAAGGGTACTTCTAATGATCCTTACCTTTGTGGTCTTATATAGGTTGGTTTTGTATCCCAAGACATGGTCTATTCTGGAGAAGGTTCCATGTGGGCTCGAGAAGAATGTGTATTCTGCTTTCTGGGGATGGAGGGCTCTATATAAGTCTATTAGCCCCAAATCTTCTAATTTTTCATTTAGAGCTCTTATTTCTTTGCTATTTTTCTGTTTGGTGGATCTGTCCAGTGGTGATAGTGGAGTATTGAGGTCCCCTACTACTATCACATTTCCCTTCATGTGTTTCTCCAGGTTTACGAGCAGTTGCCTCACATATTTTGCTGACTCTACATTGGGTGCATAGATATTGACCAGGGTTAGTGTTTCTTGATCTAATGTTCCCCTGATCAGTATGTATTGACCCTCTTTATCTCTGACCACTTTCTTGAGGTTGAATGTAATTTGGTCTGATATAAGAATGGCTGTCCCTGCTCTTTTTTGTTTTCCATTGGCCTGAATAATTACTTTCCATCCTTTGATTCTAAGCCTATGCTTGTCCTGTAGCTGTAGGTGTGTTTCCTGTAGGCAACAGAAGTCCGGTTTATTTTTCCTAATCCAGTTCTCTACTATGTGTCTTTTAATTGGAGAGTTTAGTCCATTAACATTTAGGGAGATTATTGAGAGAGAGGACTGTTGTGCAGTTGTGTTGTGTAGGGTGGCTTTTGTTACAATCGGGGGTTTGGATTGTGTAGTTCATCTCTGAGTAGGTCGTTTAGGATCGGCTTTGTTTGTACAAATAGCTCTAGTTCTGTCTTGTTTGAAAATGTTTTCAGTCTGTTCTCCCATATGAATGATAATTTTGCCGGGTATTGGACTCTAGGTTGGAAGTTTCTTTCATTCAGTCGTTTAAATATGTCATTCCACTGTCTCCTTGCTTGAATTATTTCGATTGGGAGATCTGGTTTGATTCTTATGTCCCTACCTTTGTACTTGAGGTTTTTTTTCTCTCTTATTGCCTTAAGAAGTTCCTCTTTCTCTTTGTTTTTTGCCATTTGGATTACTATATGTCTTGGTGTAGGTTTATTAGGATCTATCTTACTAGGAACTCTCTTGATTTCCAGGAATTGCCCTGAAGTTTCATTCCAAAGGGTGGGGAAGTTCTCTGCTATTATCTCTCTGACTACTTGTTCTTCCCCTTTCCCTATTTCCTCCCCTTCTGGTATACCCACGATTCTTAGATTGTTTCTTTTGTCCTTGTTCATTAGGTACTGGACTTTTCCTTCCAGTGTTTTGCCTTTTATTTCTTTGTTGGTTTCTTGGTCATTTTTTGTTTGCAGTTTTCCTTCGAGTTCTTCGATGTGTTTCTCCAACTCTGTGTTTCTGCTAGTAAGGCTTGTTACTTTGTCTGTTAATTCCTTCACTTCTTTTTGAATGAACTCTCTCATACTCTTTAACATTTCTTCTTTAATTTGGGTGATTCGTTCCTCCATAGATATCTTATACTCAGTAGCTAAAGTTTCTCTCATTTCTTTTATTAGTTCTTGTGTTTCCTTCCTCATTGCTGCTTTTAGGTCACTTTTCCACAAATCTGTGCGTTTTGGCGGACTTGGAAATTTGTTAGGGTTTGTCTCCGTATCTTCAGATCTTAGGGTTCTCTTTGATTTACCCATATTTCCTTGTGTTTATTGGTGTGCTTTGGAGAGCTGTTTCTTCCAATTTCAGTCTGTTTTGATCCCCTGTGGTGTGGGAATGGGTCCCCTCCCTGAGGGTGGATCTAGTGGTACTGTTGGGTGGGCTTGCCCCGGTTTGGCTCCTCTTGTGCTCTTTTTGTGGCCTGATTCGTTGCTTTGCCCTATTGTTGTCAGCTATTTCTGGGAGGCAGGAAATACCCGACGGGGGGCGGGCACGTTCACGCTGTCCGCGTGGGTGAGCAGAACTTCCCTACCTTCCTGTGGGCAAAGGACCCCCAGCAGGAGGAAGGCAGCCGGTCGCACGGTCGGGGCGGGCGGGAGAGACTTCCTTACCCTCCCGGGAGCAAGGGAACCCCAGCAGGAGGCAGACAGCCGGTCCCACGGTCGGGGCGGGTGGGTGGGATTTTCTTACCTTCCCTGGGGCAAGGGAACCCCCGCAGGAGGAAGGGAGTCGTTCGCACGGTCGGGGAAGGCGGGAGGGACTTCCTTACCTTCCCGGGGGCAAGGCAGCCCCAGCAGGAGGAAGGCAGCCGGTCGCAGGGTCGGGGTGGGCGGAAGGCACTTCCTTACTTTCCCAGGGCAAGGGAACCCCAGCAGGAGGCTGGCAGCCGGTCGCGCGATCGGGGCGGGTGGGAGGGACTTCCTTACTTTCCCGGGGCAAGGGAACCCCAGCCGGAGGAAGGCAGGCGTTCGCACTGTCAGGGCGGGCTGGAGGGACTTCCTTACCTTCCCAGGGCAAGGGAACCCCAGCCGCAGGGAGGCCGGCGTTCGCTCGGTCGGGGCGGGCGGGAGGGACTTCCTTACCTTCCCAGGGCAAGGGAACCCCAGCCGCCGGGAGGCCGGCGTTCGCTCGGTCGGGGCGGGCGGGAGGGACTTCCTTACCTTCCCGGGGGCAAGGGAACCCCAGCCGCAGGGAGGCCGGCGTTCGCGCAGTCGGGGCGGGCGGGAGGGACTTCCTTACCTTCCCGGGGGCAAGGGAACCCCAGTCGCAGGGAGGCCGGCGTTTGCGCGGTCGGGGCGGGCGGGAGGGACTTCCTTACCTTTCCAGGGCAAGGAAACCCCAGCCGCAGGGAGGCCGGTGTTCGCTCGGTCGGGGCGGGAGGGACTTCCTTACCTTCCCGGGGGCAAGGGAACCCCAGTCGCAGGGAGGCCGGCGTTTGCGCGGTCGGGGCGGGCGGGAGGGACTTCCTTACCTTCCCAGGGCAAGGGAACCCCAGCCGCCGGGAGGCCGGCGTTCGCTCGGTCGGGGCGGGCGGGAGGGACTTCCTTACCTTCCCGGGGGCAAGGGAACCCCAGCCGCAGGGAGGCCGGCGTTCGCGCGGTCGGGGCGGGCGGGAGGGACTTCCTTACCTTCCCGGGGGCAAGGGAACCCCAGTCGCAGGGAGGCCGGCGTTTGCGCGGTCGGGGCGGGCGGGAGGGACTTCCTTACCTTTCCAGGGCAAGGGAACCCCAGCCGCAGGGAGGCCGGTGTTCGCTCGGTCGGGGCGGGAGGGGAATTTGTTCATATTTTTAAAACCATTGTCTAAGGACCAGAGCAATGCATAGCAGTAGAGCATTTGCCTTGCATGCAGCCAACCCAGGATGGAACCAAGTTTTATTTCTGACATCCCATATGGTCACCCAAGCCTGCCAGGAGCTATTTCTGAGTGCAATCCAGAAGAAACACCTGAAGGCTGCCAGGTGGAGACCCCAAATTAAAAACAAAACAAAACAAAACAAAAAAAAAACTATAGTTGGGCCCTCCAATGGTCTGAAGGACAGTAAACTGGCCAGTTTCCTGTTTAAAAAGTTTGAGGACCCCTGGACTAGTTAAACCAGGATTATAACCTAGACCACTATTGTCCCAGTCTAATGCTCTTTCTTTTGTTTTATGTTTTCTCACTGAATTTCATGTTGCTTTATCCCTTTCTCTTTATTAAATTGGTATGCTACTCTGAATTTCAAATACTCCTCATTTATGCCACTGTATCCATTTCCTCTGATATTAGACTGAATTCTTGAAACCGTTTAAAGATGGTTACTACAATTACATAATAAAAGTGTCTTAAAGACTAGCTATGTGTGGTTATTCTAATATTAAAAATCTTTCATAGCTTCTTGTTCATTTAAGTTGGATCAAAAGTGAGTCTAACTCAGAATTATTGTCTCTCTCCTGCTCTTAGAATTCTGCTTATGCTTTTCATTTACAATGTTTATTTATTTCTGGTAGGTAGGAATTGTCACACCTAGAAGCACTTATTTCTGGCTCTCTGCTACAAAACTCAAGGGGAATCATGAGGTTTTGAGGATTGAATCCAGTTTATCCACATGTAAGGCAAATACCATACACACTGTTGTATCTATGGCTACTTATCATTCTATTAAAATGATAATTCAGGGATCAGAGTGGTGGTGCAGGCTGTAAGGCATCTGCCTTGTGCGTGCTAGCCTAGGACGGACCTTAGTTTGATCCCCTGGGGTCCCATATGGTACCTCAAGCCAGGAGCAATTTCTGAGTGCAAAGCCAGGATTAACCCCTGAGCATCACCAGGTGTGACTGAAAAAAAAAAAAACCAACCCATAAAATGATAATTCAACATCTCTACCTGCTACTAGCTCCTTTAGTCTTCAAGACTCAAATTACCTTACTCCATGAAGTAATCTATCATTCCTTAAATTGACAAATCTATTCCATGTTTTGTATCACATACAATATTTTCTCTCTCCTACAAATCCAATCCCACGATGTAGTTACCAATGCTTTAATTTAGCTTTTTGGGTTTTCTTATAGTTATACTTTGCCCTATACAATATTCCATTCTCTTAACAATATCTTAATACAGTGTTTCAAAAAAAATATGAGGGCTAGAAAAATAGTTTATAGGGATATAAAATATGCGTTCATGTACAAAATCCTAAGTTTAATTCCCTAAGTGACTCTGTAGCCTTAGTGGCCCATGAACACTCTGTGCAACCTCTATAAAATCCACTTACCAGGGACTGAGAAGGTGGCGTTAGAGGTAAGGTGTCTGCCTTGCAAGCGCTAGTGTAGGACAGACCACGGTTCGATCCCCTGGTGTCCCATATGCCCACCCCCCAAGCCAGGAGCAATTTCTGAGCGCATAGCCAGGAGTAACCCCTGAGCATCAAACGGGTGTGGCCCAAAAACAAAATAACAAAAAACAAACAAAAAAATCTACTTACTGAAAAAATTAGTGAAAGTTTAAGTGAATGTCATGCTATTTGCCCAAATTCTAACAATAGTTTTTTTAGCATAAATAGTCCATTTTTCTGTGATATGTATATTTAATAGAAAGCATCTTGGTGGGCCAGAGAGAAAACACAGTGGTAGGGCATTTGCCTTGGGTGCAGAAGGACGGTGGTTTAAATTGTGGCATCCCATATGGTCCTCTAAGCCTGCTGGGGTTGATTTCTGAGCATAGAGCCAGGAGTAGACCCTGAGCACTGCTAGGTGTGACTCAAACCTTCCCACCAAAAAAGAAAGCATCTTGGAACTATGAACGAAAGGCCAAGAAATAAAAGTCTTATTTCCTTTCCCTCTCCTTTAAAATAAAATAGCAAGGAATGTCTTCAATATTTTAATTTTAATAAAATTTAATTCTAATAAATATACATAACAAAAGTCTTCTACCCTACTGAGTATTTTTTTTGTTTGTTTTTGGGTCACACCCGGCGGTGCTCAGGGGTTACTCCTGGCTGTCTGCTCAGAAATAGCTCCTGGCAGGCATGGGGGACCATATGGGACACCGGGATTCGAACCAACCACCTTTGGTCCTATATCGGCTACTTGCAAGACAAACGCCGCTGTGCTATCTCTCCGGGCCCCAACCCTATTGAGTTTTAAATATACAATTTAGAGGTAGTAAATACGTGGGTACTATTTTGTAGTCACCATATAATACAACTCAAAACCACTTATTTTGGAGGGGGGCACATCCAGCAGTGCTCAGCAGTTACTCCTGGAACTGCTCTCAGAAATTGCTCCTAGCAGGCTTGGAGGACCACATGGGATCCTAGGGATCAAATCTGGGCCCATCCTGGGTTAGTAGTGTACAAGGCAAATGCCCTACTGCTGTGCTATCATTCTGGCCCCCATCAAAAACACTTTTAATCATGTATAGCTGCAAATGTATAACCTTTAAACAATAGCTCTCTATTTCTCTTCATACTCTGAAAATAATCATTGTATTTTATGTATCCATACACTTATTTGACTTTAAATAGAATTATACAGTATTTTATTTTTGTGACTAACTTAAGATAATTTCTTCAAGATCCATTCATCCAAGTTTCAGCATGCAATATCCTTCCTTTTAAAAACTAAACAAGGTTCAAATTGAATGCCATATTTTATTTGTGTTAATCCATCAATGAATGTTTGGATTGCTTCTATCTTTTGGAATCATAAATAGTAATGTTACTATGGACCTGAGGATATAAATACTATCATAAGACTTTGCTGTTAATCATTTGGGGTGTATACCAAAAAGATAAACTTCTGTGTCATGAGACAGGAGCAACAGCACAGAGGTAGGACATTTGCCTTGCATATGCCCAACAGAGGATGGACCCCAGTTTGATATCCAGCATCCCGTATGGTCCACCAAGCCTGCCAGGAACAATTTCTGAGCACAGAGCCAGGAGTAACCCCTGAGTGCCACCAGGTGTAACTCCGCCTTCAAATTTCTGTGGTTTTTTTTTTTTTGGCAATTCTAATGTTAAACTTTAAGATACTTGTATACTATTTCTCACACTATTTGTGCCAATTTACACTCAAAAATAATATTCTTAAAAAATTCAATGTATAAGACATTACAGAATATCTAAAATAAAAAATAATAAACACTAAAGGTTGACAATGCAAACTGCTTCACTCAGATGAATCCCAGCTAGTGATTGGAAGCAAACTCATGTAAAAATTATCATATGTAGCCCTGGATTTCCTGAGCCTGACTATATAACAGGATCTTCTCAACAGATATTCTGAGCTATAACTCTATGCAAACACATAAAGTTTTCCCATGGCTGTATGACCTGGTAATTGTCTCCTTGTATAATTAGGGGTATGTCCACAAACTCATTTTGGCACTGACTGAGGGGAACTAGTATTTATTTTAAATGCTTAAATAAAGACATTTATGGTTAGTCCTTCTTATAGAACCTCAAGCTTCATTCAGTTAACTTTGTTCAGTTAACTCCAAACCAAGGTGAAAAATACACTAGAACCAATACAAAGGACTATGTGTCAGATTCAACAAGGATGAAGTAAACAGGACAATATATTGTATCCAAAAAAATCAATGACTGTAGATTTGATTTGCCCTTCACGGTGTTATCAGGGGGTGAATGATAGTTACAAGAGTTCAACCAAGTTGCAAAGGTAGGAAGAACCTAGAGACCAAAAAGTTTGAAAGGCAGTGGCATCAAGGAATTTCATCAAGGGGAACAGGAACAGTAGCAATGAACAGGGTACTGAAGAAATATCTTAGAGAAAAAAATATTTGAAAATTTATAAAATCATGATGTCAGGACTAATGGAAGAACCAACATATAAAATAAAAACTAACCTAACATTAACAAGAATTAATATACTCTTTTCACCATTTCTTCATCTTGTTATTTTTTTCTCCTCTATAGTGACAATTGTACAGACTTGTTGCTTGATCATCTAATTCTGGATCCAGAGTGCTCCTCTAGGGCCTCCAATGCCTATCACTTAGGGAAGGAATTGCAGAATGCCTATCACAGAACATTGTTGCTAACAACCAAGTTGATTTACTTACTTAAAATAGTATGTGCTGTATACTTTTCACTTGTTGCTGGAATCTGCTGTCTTTCAGTAGCTATTGCAAGAATAAAATTTCAAAGGACATTACAGTATGTCTGTATTGTTTTGAATTCTAGTTCTGCCAGAACACTCTTGATTAATTTAGGAATGAATATCCAGCTGGTATACAATTTTCCCTAATATTCCTTATTTTATTTTAGTTTTCAATAACTTTTTTCCTTACCTGTATCCTGCTTTATGAACTTTAGTTGCTCATTAAATTTATGTGTGAGAAGTAGTAGAGAAAAATAACAAAAAGCTAGTCATGTTTCCTACTTTTTTTTTTTGAAGCAAATAACACAACTCAAGGAAGAAACTGGAACTGAAAACTAAAATTTAACTAAGCCTTTGATTATTCAAAAATTTCACTTATCCTTGTTATTCCTAATCCAGGGAAGAATTCCATGTTCACTTTAAGTAGAGCGAAAGTTTATTGCAAGATAGCTCAGTTCCAAGTGCTTCCTGCCAACTCTGAACAAGCATAAATTTAGTTTATTTCTCAAGCATTTAGGCTAGCAATCTTAATTTAAACCCATGCTTCTCATAATTTTATCATTCATGTATTTGTTAATTAAACTGGTAATGTTGTCAAAACAAAATTGAGTTTTAATTTAGTTTTGAAAATATATTCTCCATCACCCAAAACAGTTTTATGGTTAAGTATAAATACAGAGCATTCTTCGAATAGATAATCACCATTACTTAAATTAAGCAAGGGCTTGAATATTCCTTCAATATTTAACTGATACATTATTTCTGACTGTCTCTAATAAGGGACTGATTTTCCCTTTCCTTGGAACATGACATTTGATAAATTTAACTGCACTCATTACTCATTTTAAACCTGGTCTTTCTTTTCCTTTTTTTGTACTATCTTTTATCTTGATTGTTAAAAAGGTCTTTAGAATCATCATCTGTGAGAAGTTTTGTGGAAGTCATGCAATAGAAAAAATGTTTTGTTTTGTTCTAAACTATACTATCAGAGGAAAACATAGAATACAAAAATTCAACTATATTTTTGAGAAAAATACATTTAAACATGACAGATATATATTTCTATTTCTAGTCCATTATTTATCTAAGCATCCTTAGTCCACACAATTCTACACACACAAAAATTGTCCTATGTTCAGATGAGTTTGAAAAATGTTTCTCTATATTCTCACAGTTGGAAAGACTCAATTCCTGCTATTGCATTAATGATAGAATATAATTTTAAAGTAATGTATAGAATTATCATGGGGCCGAGAAGGTGGCACTAGAGATAAGGTGTCTGCCTTGCAAGCACTAGCGTAGGATGGACCGCAGTTCGATCCCCCAGCATCCCATATGGTCCCCCCAAGCCAGGGGCAATTTCTGAGCACATAGCCAGGAGTAACCCCTGAGTGTCAAACGGGTGTGTCCCAAAAACCAAAAAAAAAAAAAAAAAAGAATTATCTTTAACTGTTTCCAACAGTTATTCAGAGTATCATTTTCTCCTCCCTGAAAATAGTGTCACAGGGCTGGGGAGATAGAGCAGTGGGTAATATGCTTGCCTTGCATAAAACAAACCAAGTTTGATCCCCAGTTCTACATATGAGCCCCACCCGATGATCCTAGGCACAGAGGCAAGAGTAATCACAGAGCACTGCTGGTGTTAACTAAATCTCCTACCACCAAAAATAAATAAAATAGTGTCCCAAGAAATAGTCTATTTCTTAATTCTTAAGTGACATTTATTAATATTTGTCATTAGTATATGAGACACATGAAAAAAGAAATCTGGTCTAACCCACAAATTGACATCTTTACTGGGAAGAAATATGAAAATATCTGCCTGTTAACTCATAATATGAAAGTCTCCCAAACCAATAGGAATGATTTAGCATCAGGGATGAGTATCTATAACTCATAGGTGGCCCAAGACAGTGGGGGAAATTTGAGAGTATCTTTGCCTGACAAAGATCTTGGCAAGGAAATTGAGCAAAAGTATGACTGTGAAGAAGGAATCCTGATGGTGCTGTCATGACAGAGGAGGTAGCTGTTAAAATTAAGGCTATGACAAAATAACTGACTCCCAGAATGGCTATGGTGGCAGCAGTGATCCTGAGCTGGAAGAAACTTCCTCACCCATCCTAGCCCAGCTCTGGCCTGGTCCTTGACTGGATTACTGAATAATTTATTTGATGTTCTATTTTGTCAAGGATACCCTGCCCCTTTCACCCTGGTCATTTGGTCAGCAGTGAATGAGCCTTAGTCTTGGTGAAACTGTCCTCTTTATTTGTTTTGTTTAGGTTTTCTTCTTAAAATTTATTCTGGAATCAAAAAGCTGCAGATTCTGGCAAATGGCCCATGTAACCTTTCCTTACTTATTCCTAGTCTGGTTCCTTGGGCCTATAGCCCTTTACTGTGAGTATCACCAGACTCCTTCCCTGCCTTTAGATAAGGAGAAAACAGGAGAAGAAGGGAAAGAATCTGCCCACTCCTCTGGTATTTGGGAGGGGTCCTGAACCCATGGGTTTCACCCTACTCTGTGGGATCTCTTCCCAACACATTTATTAAAATCAAACCTGAGTAAAACTACAAGCTTTAATGTAAAAAAAATAAACAAACTGAAGCTTTAAAATGAAATGTAGATTGCCTACAAGATGGCATAAACTTTCAGAAAAATGATATAATATTCCATAGGATTTTAGTGATTCTAGTAACTTATAAGTCAGGTTAAAATATTTTAATTTTAATGTCTTATTAAAGTAACAGTGGATTATAATGACATAGACTTCAGGTGTGTGGCCTTATAAATGAAGATTTGCATAAACTACTTTATGTTCACCACCAACATCTGATTACTGTCAGCTTCTTGTTGAAAAGACAAGTGTTTATTAAGATGTGAGGATTAATGCTTTTCCCCCAATAAGATGATGGATTGTAAATTCTATTTCTTATCCATGTTATTCTTGCCCATATGTTTTCAATTCTAACAATTCAATAAGTGGCAGTTATCTTATTCTCTGTTTTGACTTTTTTCTTAAGCTGATGACATGTTTCAGCAAAAGTTTACTATTTATCTCTTATATCAGTGAGTTCTTACATTCTGTAGGAATGAAACTTTTGGAAGCCATTGGGTGTAAGAAGAAATAGAACAGAGTAGGCATCATATCCAGGCTTCCCTCATCTTCCTTCTTGTGGCTAAACAAATCCCTTTAGCCTTTCACCAAGTTTTCACATCGTGAAGTGTGAAAATTCTAAAGAAATGGATTTTTAAAATGCCACACCCTATTGTGAGTCCACATTAATCATTTTTCCTTAAGTGTTAACACTGAATAAATTGAGATTTATTGAAATTTTGGGGGTAAGATAGGGAAAGTTACACCCTAAATAGAAGCATCAAAAATATATTAGTGCCAAATGTCAGAAATAATACAACTTAGGGGCTCTCAAAGCTAGTCCAGTTCACAAAGCTTTAAATTTCTTTTTAAAATTTTTTCTTATTGATTGAAAATATGCATTTTACAATACTGTTAATCATGGTTTCTCATGCATATAATTTTAATACCTATCAGCAGTATATTCTCTTCTCCCCTAAGAGCTTCTATGCCCTTTTAAGCCCCACGCCATCATCAAGCTTTGAATTTAAATTAAAGAGCAAAGTTTTTGAATTGAGGACAGATTCTAGATAGAATCTGGGATTTATTTTTTTTTAAGTTTCAGTGTGATTTCTTCTGGTTTGTATGTTTCATTGGTTCTCCCTCACCACGGTCAGGTGAATAGGCTCCATATAGCAAAGGAAAGGGGTGACAAACACTATTTCCATTGGGAAAGGAGAGTTCAAAGCACCTTTAGGACTGGAAATAATTAATCTCCTTAAACTTTCTCATTAAACTGAGAAATCTCTGGAGAAGTTAAGATATTTGTTTGCTTGCTACTTCAATATTAATTTACTCTTGTGATTGAGAAAATGGATGTTTTTTAACCAGAGAATTGGTCCTCTCCTCATTACTATACTTCATTGGTGAAAGCTTTCACCCCCTCTTCTATTTTGTCAATGCAAATGATAAAGATTGTTTTAGATTAAACAATCAATAGAAAAATACCTGTGTAAATGTAGATGCCATGAATTCATTATAAATAATCCAAACTATATATTGGCTGTTAGTTTATAGAACATTTGCCGTTAGCTTTTATTTGAAAAAGCATTTTCCTACATTTTTATTTTAAATCTAAGAAACCCCATCCATCCTCCTCTGTTTAGTTTCTTTCTTGAATCTACTGAGTTTTTACATCTGTTACAACACCCAACCAACCAAGGGTGCCCAATTTCTTCTTGATGGTTTTTCAAAAGAAAACAAAATTCAGAGCTTTAGTAAAAACTAGTCCCATGCCCTGGGGCATTGTAGACATGGTTAAAGACAGAATAAGGCTATGATACAAACTTTGGCTGGGCCCACTTTCTGCTTCCCCTAAGCCATGTCAACTGACATGGAACTGTAAGTTTAAAAACACAACCTGACTGGTGAGCAACAATGAATGACCTTTTCTTCTCCCTCCTCTTCCCATACATGGGTAATCTGTCTCTCTTATTGTTCACACTTCTGTATAATTATCCTGTTCCCATCTGCAATAAACAAGCTCTAACACTTTATAGCTCTCCCTACCCTGTCCTCTCTCCTCCCTGTGGAGCAGTTGCTCTTTTCTGGGCCTGGGCCTGAACAAGCTCGGGAACTCCATGGACTGCTATAGGCCATGAAAATGCTTTGAGCTATTGTAAAATAAGAAGCAAGAAGGTACTAAAAGGATGTCCTTCCTCCACACCTTTCCACAGAGATGAGTCAGCAGCCTTCCTTGCACTTTTGGGATAATCACTGCCTCCATCACCTACTGTATTGGTGTGCAGAAATTCTTACCAAAAATCCAGAAAACAAACAAACACCAAGCAGTATGTTTTGAGAAATGGATACACACTGTTATATTACACTAGCAGAGCCAGTTGAGTTTGTGTTCAAGAACTAGACCTAGAACAAAGGCAAAAGACGCCTTGCATAGCCTGTCTAGTGAGGGATTGAGCATTTGCAGAATGCAGAAGCAGAAATTCCCAAGCATGTTCCTTTGCAAAACAAGGTCTGAACCAACTCAAGGTCATAAGCACATGCACAGTATATTCTCAGGTTACCAAAGTTATAAAGTGAAACTATTGCCATATCAAGACCATCCCAAGTGCTTTGCATGCCTACACGATGTTGCCCAGATTCAGCTGCCCCTGGGCAGCTCATGCTCTGTGGTAAACTGCTTGAGTGAACTTGTTTTAAATGTGGGCAGAGTCTATTTTCCTCATCATTGTAAGTCCCCACTTCACTCAGCAGGTTCTCTACTTTGACACCTGCTCCCTCAGCTCACACAGAGCATCTAACATTGGTGAAGCTACTCTGCACCTAAAAGAAGATTGTGGTAGAGGATGGAGGGGGACCACAAGGGTCATTCAACCAATATGTCTCCACAGTTCAGACAACCTGATTTTCCTCAGTGCTTGAACTCTCCGTGGCTTTGAAGTGCTCTTCAAAATTCTGACATCATCAGAGACCATGTGAATGGATGGATTATTCAATAAATGGTTACTACTTAAGCTTGTCTTTACTATCCCAAGAAAAGTTGAAAAATTACATCAGGTAAATGCTTACTTGACCCCAAAACTGGGTCATCAGGGTTTTACTTAATGATCCCCTGGGAAGAGAAGGCCTGCCTGCCTGATCCTCAGCATGAACAACTGAAAGTTGCAAATATGTGAGAATTGTGAGCACTTTGGGCATTTGTGGGTATATTGTATACCTACCATAAAGTGATGGCAATTGGCATAAAGATAATTTCATAAATAGTCCCCAAAACTGCTGATCTAAGCATCTAACATCAATATCTTTAAATCAATAATGTCATGGTTTTGGTCTAATGGCTGAATTGGCGTTCAGGCTAAAGAAGTTAGTAAAAAATATTCTTTGCAAAGCAGATTTCAATTCCAGCAAAATTGACATATATGAACAGAATTGTGCTAGTTACAGGTGCCCACTAGACCTTATCCTAGGTAATATATATTACAGAATAAAAGGAGCTGTGCTCACAAGCAACACAGGTCAGGTGCTCTAGCAAGGCATCACAAATCAAAATAACACCAAAAAATTCATGAACAGGATGAATAGAATTAAATCAGGTAAAATAGACTCCTTTTAAAAGAGAGTTTTACATGAGTATTATCTAGAGATAAAATGAAATTAG